>NC_041711.1:6900485-7200485 GCF_900700375.1 Denticeps clupeoides
AACTTAAATATTTTTCTTTCCTTTTTTATTTATTTTAAGTTCAGTGTACTTAAAACTGTACATATAATACACTAAAGTTATGTTTTCAATACTTATTGTTTTTAATTAATTACCACTTATATAAATAACGTTTTATTCAAGAAATAAACTCATTTTGAATAACTCATAGCCTGATACATATTTGAGTTCAAAATACTAAAAATAAGCACACACAGAACTGTTGACATATAATTAAAGGGTTTTTATTTACTTTTAAATTCTCTGTCTATTTTGTATGACTGTTTATATAAATCTCTGTAAACATGTAACACACTAAATTGGAAAGTGTTAAAACAGTGATTACAATTTTTTTTACATCCATTGCCATTATTTTGCAACACGGCAAATCAAAATCAATAAAATAAAATAAATAAAGCTCCGTCAAAAAGAAATGTTAAAAATTTAAATTTATAGGAAATAAAAACAATAAATGAATAAGTCAAAACACAAAAAATAATATATACCTGATTTCAAAACCAAGTATTTGTTGCATGAAATATGCAACAGAGATAGATTGTAAAAAATGTAAATGTAAACATTTAAATGCTTTAAACTACACAATGTTTCATTGTGTAAAGTGCAACTGAGGTAGGTCTAACAACTTACCAAATGTTTAAACTACATGTTAAACAATAGACACTTGTAAACAACCTTAAAATAAACAAACCTACTAAATGTAAAACTGCTGTAAACTACATGTTTAGCTTATAAAACAAATTGAGATAAACAGAGGAAGTGACAATATTAAAGTAACAACCTACCAAATGTTTAAACTACATGTTTAACAACATACACTTGTAAAACACCTTAGAATAAAAAAATACAAACTGATTGCAAAAAGTTTTTGTTGTAGAAGTGCAACTGAGGTAGATTTGGTGCAGAAGACAACATACCAAATATAAAAACTACATGTTCTACAACATATGCTTACAAAACTACTTAGCAGGAACTAACAAACCCAGAGTAAAATCAAGATAGATTTGGTGGCCAGGACACAACCTACCCAATGAAAACATCCAAGCACTTAAAAACAGCACTTGTAGACAAGATGGAATTTGCCTACAATGTAAGTAATAGTTCATTTTTGAGATTGAGCAAGCAGGGATTCAGAGGTTTACCATCATCAAGCCCCATCAGCATTTTCTTGATGAATGTGAAGGTGTGAATAAATTTTCTTGGGTAATCCAAATGCAATGCATACATTAACCCAAAGAGAAACACAAAAGCCTCAGGAAACGTGGGGATGTCGCTCAGCACAAACTCATCTTCCACCAGAACAGCGGTCCTTGCCGGATTGAAACAGACAGGACCAGTGTTCTCAGTGACTTCCATCACAAGGGCAAGAGGGGTACCAGTGATGTCTGGCTCATCTGAATCCTCCACCTGGAATGCATAAAGAGTGTCCAACTGTAAACATGTCTAGTAATGAATTACATCATCAGAATTTTTTGGTTAACTATCACTTTAATATAGTATCATACTTAACCAGGTAGGCCTTTTCAGTTACACTGAATTGGCCCAAATTTAAAAACTAGACAAGAACATACATAGAGAATTTGCAACAGTAGAGAAAAAAAGTTGAATATATGTTGTTATGGTAATTTGTTAATGAAGCTAAGATTAAAAAACCCTGATAAGCACTGATCCTGTTGGTGACACTTACATTCCATGTCTTAAAAAACTGTGGGTCATCTTCACGTAAGTACACTGCTAGGGCACAAAGAACCACAGTGCGCTTTATGTTGATATCATGCATATCCTTGAAAGACAAGCAAAAATAACAATGAACAAACAAGCAAAGTTATTCTGGGTTCAATACTAGAGTTGTACAGTCTTTAACTCACCTCACGATCATAAATCCTGAGGATGTCACGCAGCACCTCCAAGACCTTGCCAGTATGTGACGCTTTTTGCCTGTACAAGGCAAAAAGTCGTGGTGTATGCCTGTCCAATTCGGCATAGAACGGGTTTCGAAGATTGGTGTTTGTGATGCGATGAAACTCTGCACAAACCTACAAAATCATAAATACACAAATGTATAAATGACATCAAAACAGCCTTAGAGAAACATATAATGCAATCATCTTGATAGAAAAAAGTTTTTGCTATCTTTGAAAGATTAAGTAGTAGCCAATTCACACACATTCAATAAATTTCAACAAATGCCAAATGCTAATAAACAGCAACAAACTCCAATAGTTCAAGTCTCACTGACAACTAGTTTGTTAGTGTTTGTTTTACCTGCGACTCAATCTGAAGTGCTGGCCATTTCACCAGGAAGTCTTTCAACAATGGGTTTTCTTGTACAATCTCATGGCGACGAAGTGAAAATGTCATCTGCATTAAATTATCTATCAACAACAGGTTTTTCTCACTCTTCTCAACTTCGTGTAGAATGTCTAATCTCATTTCTTCCAAACTAGCCTGGTTTTGTCCCTTTGGAAAGTTTGGAAGGAAGTTCACTTCTGCTCGTCTTGCTCGTTTTATGTTGGAGTGGGGAGGGTCTTTGTCAGGATTGTTCTTACTTCTTTTGCCTGTGTTGACCGACACCTCCAGGCATCCAGATCTGGCTAGCTTGGTACGGTAATTGCCCATTTTGAATTTAAGGCTTATCTTCCATCCATACCATCCATTTTCACTTCCAGGCTCTTTAAGGCATGGATGAGCTTTAACAAGAGCCTCTGCTGCCATACCCACATCCCTGTCACTTGGGTAAGGTTTGAAACCATGGATTACTGATGCCATGCTCTCTAGGATGTTGTGCTTTTGGGCCCTGGATAATTTCAGTGTCTTTCCAGATCTGTCATAGGCAATATTTCCCTCTTCAAGCACATGCTCGACTTCATAGGAAAAAGTAGGCACAGTAAAAGTGTCAGGCCAGCTCTTCCGACGCTCGCTTACAGGCACATGAGGAAGGATTTCTGTATTAGAACTTGCAAGTGAGCTGGCATCAGATTCTGATCTAACAACTTTGAGTATTCCCTTCTCTGGTAACTCTTGAATATCAATCAGACAGCTCAGTTGTCCATTAAAATCTGCATCCTCATACTGCAGGGTAAACTCAAAATCCAGTCTTGGATTAGATCATCCACTGATTCTGGTCGTCCAGTCAAAGTTACTTTCACTGCAATATCTGTGGCAATGTAAACACGCAGCATGAATTTCTGGGGTGCTGCCATCGTCTGGAGGACAAACAAAACAATTGATGAAAACAGGCATGGCATATTTATTAACATTTTTTTAAACATACAGAAATTAAAGTTATTCTCACACTATTATATTATGACTGATTAGTATAAAGACCTTAGAATGTAAGGATAAAGCGCTGCAGAATTTAGCTTTTTTAGGCTTTGCTGATCACAAAAAAAAAAAAAATCAAATTCTAACTTTAAAAAATATATATGTATTAAAATCTGAACTACAGTCACAATCTGCAGTTGGTTTAAATTAACAGTCATACGTACACTATTAGTGAAGAAGTATGAAGCGTTTGGGTGTCAACAGCACTTTTCCTTCAACCCTGTATGCATAGAGGGGTAAAATGTCATTCAGCTCGGATAGGCTGTGGACAGTCATATTCCCTGGGGAAAGCTCATATGACCTCAGGTGTTCAATGTACCATGACTTGTGTTCTTGGCAAAGAAATGTCACATCATTGTAAACAAGGAGAATCGACTCAATTTTGCTAAACTGGGGAAGTCCCCCTTCCTGTCCCACAGACACAAACATTCCAACATCAAAATTAGTTCCATCAATAATGATCCTTGATGTGCTGTATATCATGTTGCTGTTTGTTTTTTGTTCAATGTGAACTTTTGCAACTTCAGGAAGCGATGACACCAAAACAGAAGAGACATCTGTAATCTGCTGATGTGGTTTGAAGAATGGTGTATTGAGGAAGTATGCCACCATGTGCTGATGCCGAGTTGCTAGTGTTTTCAGCACATTCTTGAAGTTTTGTGTATCATGAATTACACGCTTAAAAAATCTGCGTTTACCTTCAAACCTCATCGTCCACAAATGGGCCCAAAACAACGTATGAGATCTGGATAGTGCTCCAGATAATGATGCTTGGGGCGCAGTCGGAACTCTGGAAAAACCTCTTGAAGGATTTGTCTGTGATCCTGTATCTTAGTTTTCAAATACTGAATGGAATCTTCATCAAATTTTGGAGATAGCACCACTTCCACAACTTCCTTCAAATCCATCAAAACATTCCAAAACCATCTTCCTCAGGAACCATATTGCCAATCATCAATGGGAGTAGTCTCAATAATGTGAGATTTTCGTGACCATTGCCACCAATGGTCTTCTTTCCTGCAAAGTTCTTGGGAATGGGATGTGGCTTGTCAGTCTTGTCTGCATGTTGGTATGGGAATGTCACAATTTTCTTGTTCAAATACTCCAGGGTAAAATATTTGAGCTTAATCATCTCCTGAATACACAGGGCCAACTCCACTGGAACAATGCCTTCAAAAAGATCATGAAGGACATCAGGCGGGAAACCAGTGATTGTGTGAAAACACTGCAAACTCTCTTTCAAGACACAGTCTCTTTGGACACCAAACTGACTCTGACCATCCCCTTGTAAAACATCCTGCAGGTCATGATCATGGCTGGCTTTTGTCCTTGGGGTAAATTCACCATCTCCAACAGCAGAAGATTGAATCTCTTCTCGTGTAGCTTTGCAGAACCTACAAAAATATCCAGCTCTGAAAGACTGCACAAAACCTGCTAAGGAATGGGCTGCTAGATTGTCAGCTACAACCACTGAAACAGTACTCCGAACTGACTGACCAAGGGACTCGATAAAAACCCCATCATGTTCAAGGCAGCGAAGGTTTTGCAACAAAGGAGAAAGTGCTCTTTGATAGCCACAGCTGTGAAGGTCTGGTACCTTACATAGGGCAGCAAGCTGAATGACATGCAGTGCAGATCGATATTTAGATGGCAGATCAGCAAACATCCAATAGACTGAACAGAGTTTGTGGATCTTACGTGAAGTCCCAAGTGGATTAGCAATTTCTAGATCATCTATGTATAAAATCAATGGCAGTGACAGTTCTGAAGATGACAACAAAGTATTCTCCTGGAAATACTTGCCATCTTTATGGCTCATATAATGACCTTCCTGTGATGCCTTTGTTTCCTTTATTCGGTCAAGGATGTCAGTATGTTTGAATATTTCCTGGATCATCTGAAGTATTGGGACATAAACAACTGTGCGCCCAGGCTCCAACACGTACTGCACTGGCTTTACCACAGGAAATGTTTTTTCAAAATATGTTTTTCTTTGTTTATTTGAAGACAAGTCCTCACCTTTAGCTGTGGCACTGACAAAAATGTTTGTGTCGTTAACAGCATTTACCAAATCATTCAAGACAGCTTCAGTAGGAGATACATGATGCTGTTGTAGCATCTCTTTTATAGTATCTTTGATAAGAGGTTGCGATAAGGAAAATATATCTGACAGATGATCAACTATTTCCTGACATGCCATGTCAGAAACATGAAGAACAGTTTGCATCTTCAGAAACAGGGAAGACAAATTATGGTGTAAGTGGGCTCTTAACTCTCCGATGTTGACACTTTCAGCCTCAGGAACAGAAGTTGAAGTGTCTGCAATCCAACAAGGAACTGGATCATCTGCATTAAGGTCTGCAGTGCTTGTGACTGGGGAACTGTCATTTTCTATTGATACAATATGAACTTCCAGAATGCTTCCTACTTTGGTGAGCATTAAATGATGAATACACATTGGTGTGGTAGGTACAGTTCTTAAATGGGCATGTCACATTTTCATGGTTCTTCAAGTGGCTCCTTAAATGGCAGAGCATGTTTGATTCTGAGAAGGGCTCTTTGAGGCCACACAAGGGACAGGTAAAAAATGAAGATCCTGTTTTTGATCCTTCACTATCAAGAGTTCTCTGTGTGTCTTTGTGAATCCGTGACAAATGAATTTTCAGTGCATTAAATGACTGAAATGTGCAAATGCAAGAGTCATAGAGGCATGGCAAAGGGCTAACTTGTGAGTAATGACTGTGCTTTAAACGGTAGTGCCGAAATAACTGTGCCCGGGTGTCTGAGGAGACAGCACACAACTTGCACTTCCACTCCATTGATTTTTTTGAACCCTACAATTGGAGAGAATACTTTCATTTAAAACCAAGAAATTTAGCCTTAACATTACACTGTGTTATGTAACTTACCACTGGAATTGAATCAGGTCTTTACAATAACAGGGACTCTACATCTATACAGGAAAACAAAAAATACCAGCATTTCAGTTTTCATGATTATAATATATTAGATCTGGCAAATGCTACAAAGTCGACCAATGAGGCCAAAGCCAATGCATGTTTCAGTCATTGTTTTGTACAATTTGTACATTGCTTTGTAAACTCTGAACACGTTATTCTACTTCACTCAGTTGCTAACTTGATCTATACAAAATTAGATAAATATTCAAGGCAGGGTTACGTGTGAAGCTGTTAAAAATATCTAAAGTAAACGAAAAAAGGATACTTACCACATTCACAGACTCTGCATCCACTTCAGCCTACAAGGCCAAAAATATGTAAATGTTAATGCCAGCCTGCCGGTGTCTCTACCAAACCCTAGATTTCACAACTCTTATTATTAACTATTTTTCCAATGTATTGCTAACTTTGTGTCATTATCCTTAACGTAATGGATAAAAGTTACAGCTAGCCGCAAGTACATTAACAGCTGAAGGCAAGCATAAATTCGCATTTTCCAGAACGGAGCCCGGAGGTGTCACGGAGGAGAAAAAAAAGTAAACCGTGCACACGGATTACTTAATCAAGTTACAAATGCCCAGTGTGTTCCTCTCTGGCAGCTCAAATAGCCACAAAATCATCATAGTTTACAGGCCAAAACTATGTTGCTGACTGGGTTCCGCCGACTAACGGATTACAATATTAACGTTACTTATAAATTAAATATGGCAGTGGGTTAAAGGTTAAAAAATGCGCGCGAAGCAAAGCAATGCAGAGATGCTTGTGGAGCTTTCGACATTATCAATGAGACCGGAACCGATACCGGTAAAAAGACAGCAACGCAAAACGCGAAACACGTTTAAAAGATATAGTTATTACGATAAAATAAAAAGCAGATTAAAAAACATTTACTTACAAATCTCCTCACATGCGTCCAGACTCGCATGAGTGTCCGCCATCTTGGTTATGTTTTCTGGTAGCGTCAGGTAGAACGATGGCTTACGTCCTGACGTAGATGACGTCGTATACTTTAAAATATCACTTCATACACAATGAATACTCAAAAATGACGAGCAACGCTAAATTAACATTAAGTCATTTGTTCAAAAAGTGCTATAGTTTTAAGTTCAATAAACTATTTAATCGATTTTAATTATGGTGTTCTCGTTTTTTATAAGTTGGTAGTACTGTTCGGGTTTACAGTGTAGTTTTACAGT
Organism: Denticeps clupeoides; assembly: GCF_900700375.1. Taxonomy (NCBI): domain Eukaryota; kingdom Metazoa; phylum Chordata; class Actinopteri; order Clupeiformes; family Denticipitidae; genus Denticeps; species Denticeps clupeoides. The sequence continues at coordinate 6,907,981 of NC_041711.1, forward strand.
AAAAGAGCCTACAACACATGAAATTTCAAATTCTCTTTATGTCTCCTGTTAGTTTGTCATGTTCTTATGCATTTCAAAGTGTTAGATGTTTAAAATATTGATGGGAAAGTGTTTTATCAAAAGAAAGTCACTTTTTCAAGGTCAAACAAGCTGAAAACACATGAGACATGCTGATTTCTTCAACTTTCTGTGTTGGAAATGAAGTTACTATGTTGTAAGAAAGAAAAATTTGAAAAAAGATTAGATTGCGCTGTCCGGAATCTACCTTTTTATGTTTGGGCCTTACACGCGCTGAAAATCACTTTAAAGCACTCCATTCAAGGTCAAACATAGTTTTACAGATTTTCAGCGCGTGTAAGGCCCAAACATAAAAAGCTGAAAACACATGAAACATCAAACTTTCTTTAAGGATAATGTTAGAAAGGATGTTCTTAAGTGTTTCACAGTGTTAGACATGTCAACTTTTGATGGGAAAGTGTTGTTCTAGGAGAAAGTGTGTTTTTCAAGCTCAAACATAGTTTTACAGAAAAAGAGCCTAAAACACATGACATTTCAAATTATCTTTGTTTCAAATGTATTTTTGCACAAAACAAGCTAAAAACACATGAGACACGCTGATTTCTTCAACTTTCTGTGTTGGAAATTAAGTTTCTATGTTGTAAGAATGAAAAAGTTGTAAAAAGATTAGAATGCTCTGGCCAGGATCAACCTTTTCATGTTTGGGCCTTGCACGTGCTAAAAGTCACTTTAAAGCACTCCGTTCAAGGTCAAACATAGTTTTTTAGAAACAAAGCTGAAAACACATGAAACATCAAACTTTCTTTAAGGATATTGTTAGAAGTGTTGCTTTAAAGTGTTTCACAGTGTTAGACATGTCAAATTTTGATGGGAAAGTGTTGTTCCAAGAGAAAGTGTGTTTTTCAAGGTCAAACATAGTTTTACAGAAAAAGAGCCTACAACACATGAAATTTCTAATTCTCTTTATTTCTCCTGTTTGTTTGTCATGTTCGTATGTATTTCAAAGTGTTAGATGTTTAAAATGTTGATGGGAAAGTGTTTTATCAAAAGAAAGTCACTTTTTCAAGGTCAAACAAGCTGAAAACACATTTTTTCTCTATACTGTCAGTATAGTAAAAATGCCTGCCCACTTACTGAAAATCTGAGCTATTTCCACTGTGTGACTGTGTGTTCAGGAATCAATCAAGCATCTGTTTCCTTGTCAGTCTCAAGTACAGCTGGCTGATACAGTCACCTTCCATGGAACAAGGTACTCAAAAGGCATGATCGTGGCCTATGGTGGTACTGCTGGTCTTCCTGATTTTGCAGAGATTGTTCAAATTGCCCTTTTTGGGGAAAGGGTGCATTTTATTGTGAAAACACTCATGTCCTAGTATGATGAACACTATCGTGGATTTCATCTTGAGAAGACAGATCACATAACTCTTGTTGAACAACAAAACCTTAGTGATGTTTGTCCCGTCAGCCTATATTGTTGCATAAAAGCTCATGGTGATATTAAAGTGCCACATCTGTCTCCAGTGTTGAGTATGACTTTACATAATTTATTTGTTTCATCTGTCTTTCTAGACATGGAACCAACAGATTCCGGGTCCTCATTGATCACAAGGTCAAAAAGAAGTGGCATACCCTCAACTGTTGATGAATCGGTTGCAGCCATCCAAGAACAATTTGCCATCACCACTGAAATCAGTGTTCAATACAAAGATGAAGAGTTTCAAAGATAAAGACACACTGAAAGAAGTAGGGCTGCACGATTTGGGGAAAAAAGACATATTGCAATTTTTGAGATCAATATTGCGATATGCGATAGCGATATGATAAAGGGCACTTGCTTGTATATCAATGAAAAGTCGCATACAAATTACTAATAGTGAAATGTTTAATTTGTTTAATTTAAATGTTTAATTTCAAATGTTTAATTACAAACTACTTATAACAACTTGAAATGCCCAGTGCTTTCAAAATACAATATTCTACTAAATTAAATAATCACAAAAAACTTTAAATTACTGCAAATGTTATTTTCCTAATACTGCAGTTAGTGGAAATAAATAAAACAATAAATAAGAACTTTTTTTAATAAAGAAAACATTTTTCTCAAAAATAAAAGGTACATTTTAAGAAAGACATACAACATACTTGCTACAGTTACTTGAAAAAGCAACTGGTGGATATAAATGGAATATATTAGTTTATTGACATCTCAAGCTTATTGGAAATAACCAACTTTTGCTTAGAAATCTCTCAGAAACATTCCATGTATCTATTCACAGATTCTTTGCCAAAAAAACAAGCATGTCAACCTTATCTGGTTTCAGACAGGAGCGATGAGCTGACACTACATTACCACCAGTGCTAAAAGCTCTCTCTGACGCAGAGCTAGTTGCTTGTATGAACAGATATTTTTGTGCTAGTTTGCACAACCTTGGAAAGTTTATTTTGTGGACCTTCCACCATTTCAATGGATCTTCTTCATGGTCTTCAGATGGCATGAAAATGTAAGCATTCAGTTCAGCAACCACTGCTTCTTTAAACTGTGCAATGGGATAACATTTTGCTGACAGTGATGCTGTGTGTGTACTTCCCTTCTTGGCTTTAGCTGCAAGTGGGTTTTCCACGTCATCCAGGTTACCTTTCTCCATTGTGCCAGTCCTTTGTGCTACAGGCTGCAGCTGGAGAATCTCCTAAAACAAATAAAACAATCTTTTAGAAATCTCTAACACTGAGTTATTAGAAGTTAAGTAAACTCAGTGGTTTCACTCACTGTCAACTCTGAGATGACCTGTTCTTTTAATCTTTGGGTGTCTTCTGCGGATATGTATTGTGTTCGGAACCTTGGGTCTAGCAAGGTGGTCATGTTCAGCAGGTCTTGTGTTCCTTTATTTTTCTGGTTGAGGTAGTTCAGAATTTTTTATTTCAGTGATTTGGTCAGATCGGTGTCCCCTTCCTCTTCAGCCAGATATGCTCACATAACTTTCACCAGAGAGGGCATCTGTGAAGTCCTGGAGTGGACCAAGTGCCTTGTTAATGTGACACTCACAAAATAAGTTTTGTTGAGATTTTATTTTAGTTTCCTTTCCTTCTATTGCAACTGTATTTTATTTTATTCTGATCTTCATAATTGGATGTCAATGAGAGAGTACGGAAAACCACACAACATGTATTTCCCAAAATAGACACAGGGTGGCAGTAATCGCGAGCAGCGCTACACAGGGACACTCAGCGAGGCGCAGAGCAAGCTGAGCTCATTATCCAAGTTAATGGAGAATGAGCAACGGTGTTCCTGCGTCACTGATTTCTCTGTAATATTTAATATATTTCCAGGTCCGTGACACACCTTTTATGTGACTCCAGATGTTTCTAAGTTTATATGAGTTCCTAGTGAAGTGTGCTCCGTAAATTAAAAACACGTAAAATGTGTGAACAGCTTAAATTGACAGTGTGTTTTATTTATTTCTTACGGTTTTGGGGCATTGACGGGTTATTTCAGCGTGAGTAGAAAACAACTATGTGTGTTAAAAGGTTAATGTGAATGTACAGCATAAGATCAGTTACGGCTGCGACCATGGTTAAGGACGCACGTGTGTTAATATTACAATAATACGGAGTACGCTCATGGAACTGAGTGCCAAAGTTATGAGGCAGAGATGTTTATTTTGAAGTGTGAGTTCTTATAGCGTAAATGTAACAAGACTTAACTGCAAATGAGAATGATCATCATGATAAAGTGAACACTTATAGAATGTACAGTTATTACAACAATACTCTTTGATAAGAGGACAAAGATGACAGATGTTAAAGAGAAATGTGCAGATATGATTGATGATAGATCAAAACGTGACTTAAATGGAAAATATTTAGTTTTGGTTTCATACAAATTCTGATAAGTTAATGTTTGTAAGATAGGTGAGCATACATTTATGTGAAAACAGACCTTGCAAGAATATATTGCTTTATGTCATCCAATGGGGCTTAAATGTAAAAGCAGACAAGATAACAGGAAACAATTCATGATTGCAGAAACAAAGTTAAATTGAAGTTGATAATAAAGATTATCCAAGTTAATGGAGAATGAGCAACGGTGTTCCTGCGTCACTGATTTCTCTGTAATATTTAATATATTTCCAGGAGAGGATTGTAAACACACATATATATCTGCCAGCGGGGATCTAGCCGGGACCCGCTACATTAACAGATTCCAGGTCTTGCCATGAGGGTAGTAGGTGTCGAACTTTGCAGTCTGTAGAGAGAACCTTGGACAAAGCATTTTGTTGTTCCAGGACTTTTGCTATCATTTTCTGAGTAGAACCCCATTGTGTTGGGCAGTGTGTCAACATGGCATGCTCTTGGAGGTTGAGCTCTCTTCGTCTTTCCTTTAAAGCCACTCTTTTCTTCCAGCTATGGGAGAAGTGGCCCACAATCTTTCTGCATGTTCCAGTGAGGCATTTTTATGCACTTCTCTCCATAGACATGTATATGCTTCACTCCACAGCAGAGCCTATCGCAATATGGCGGTGACGTTGACGTACGATGCAGCTCGTCATGCGGCGTCTACCCATATGTCTATGTGAGTCACGAATCTGAGGTCTCCATTGAACCGAATCGAAAGTCATGTGACCAAACATGTCACATTCGACTGAAGTGAGACTTCAGTCAGCTCGCAAACTTTGAGAGAATGAGTGATATGTTGCTGATTCAATCCATGTACTAATCATTTAAATCGCAGCTTTTTGCGTTCATGTAATCACACAGACTGACATCGCGATTACGATTGCGATTAGATTAATTGTGCAGCTATAGAAAGTATGTGTATGTTCCGCTAAACATAACACTGACCGTTGTTCCCCAGGAAAGCACCCCTGATACCTCCAGTGTGTGCTCTTTATCCAAGTCTGTGACACACTCTGACTCAGATGATACTGTGATTCTGTCTCCTTCGCCCTCTGAAAGGCAAAATCCATTGCCTGCTGTATTTCGAATTCCAACTTTCTCACACAACACTGAGCTGGCTATGAGTCAAGGTAATGAGATTTATTTAAGAGATGGCACCCTCCTGACATCACCCAGTGTCAAAGCGGATATCTTGGAGCACCTAGCAGAGGCCATGTTTTGCTACACAGCATACCCCAATGATGCCCAGAGGTCTGCAGTAGCACAGGCACTAATAGAAAAACATCCATGTTTAAAGGAGCCTGGATCTTTTAATGGAATTTATGGGTGGCAACAAAGCATGAAATACAAATGTGAAAACTATCATACCAAACGTAAAGCATTGGGAAGCCCTGAACTCCTGATAAACTCAATGAAATACCAGATGGGAGATGACAGAAAACCTTCTAAAAACATCAAGAAACCAAAGAGGGCAAAAGTAAATTACCTGCCTCAGCACCCTTCTGGTGAAACAGACAGCAGCCTTGAGAATGTGAGGCTTGACCTAATAGAAGCCAGCAAGAAAAGGGACGTCAAAAGCATAAATGACATGATGGCCAGGACATATAGCTTGAGAAGAATGGAAGTGGTTGCCCAGTCCCCAGATATGGCAAAATTAAAAGAAAGATGGCCTGCCCTCTTTGAACCATTCCAGGTAAATGATTTATCACTGACATGCTGCTCACTCAGTTTTTGTTTAAAGGCAAATAATAGCGAACAAGGTTGTTAATGTGATGCTAGACTTGTGGGGAAGATCCACCCCACATGTTTTATGGAGTATTAGATTGCATAAGAATGAAAGGTTGCCAATTCTTTACACATCTTGAGTGTTGTGTCAAACAGATGCATATGAATACAATAAGTACTTTATTTACTTGTCTTGCCTAATTGGGTGAACATTTTGTTTACAGCTCCTAATTAATATATAATACAAGCTCTGTTGAATAGGTAGTACAGAACCACAATGATAATAACATTGTGTGTTGTTATATTGCCTGCAAGATTCAGTTTTTTCATTATTCACTTACCAACTATAGGATCCAAGTACCTTTGTTGTGAAGAAGAGAGACGTGACTCTTGAGATGCCTGATTGAATACATGGGAGAGAGTGGTCAAGAGCTATGTAGGTATTGTTTAAAAAGCATAGTTTGACTTTTTTGGGGAAAAGCACTTATTCCTCAGATACTGACTGAGGATCTTCTGACTGAGTTATAGTAAGGAGTTGGGGATTGGTTAGCTTGTCTTAGAACAAATACAGTAATTGGGTGGAAATAGCTAGTCTACCTCAGTCAAAAGTTCAAAAACACACATACAAACACCCAAATGTATGTGCAGGAACCAGGGTCCAAAATTAACCTTTTGGTCTTCCAGTTGTTAATAGACTTGATTTAAAAAATACTGTCATATTTTTCAACTGCAGTTTCACAAAAGTGAAATCCTTGTTTTACATTAATGCAGGAGTCATAATCATCTGATGATATAACTGTAAGAGTGGCATTTTCAGAACTTTCACTTAACCACACCTGGCTTTTGAAGATTTTTCTCTGTTGCCACTTATTGTTCTGTTAATTCTCATACAGGGAAAAACGGAGAGCAGTGTCCATGAGGACTTGAACATGTGCAATAGGCAGATATATGTCTGCCGTGAACCAAATGCAGTGGGCATTATCATTGAGGGAATCCCAGTGCTTACTGATCTTGGAAATCTGGCCAGGGCACGTTGCCTGCTAATGGGTATGACATATGCTCTGAACCTGCAGTATCCACCACAACTCTGCAAAACTTTTGAGGTGTTCCAAAGACTTTTTGTGGGACTTGACACACTTCGCCCAAAGCCTTCCTCCCAATTCATCACACTCAAAAACAAACTTCTCAGTTAGTGGGTCAAATGCCAGCGTCACACTAAATGGCAATCTTTTTGTGTTTTTGTTGAGTTTTTCAGAAGATTGTTGTGAATGTTTAATCGTTCATTTTCTGTTTTGTTATATAAACCATTTTATGGTAAAATGTTTTAATACATACTAAGATGTACTGTGCACTTATGGTTTGAAGCTCTTTGTCAAATGCTGTGATCCTGCTTCCCTGTGTTTTATTTAAAATTCAAATGTTGTGTGTTTTTGTAAGGAATTATGTAAGATTATGCTTTTTTTAAATGTTTATATGCTTCATCACTGTTGATTAGTGGGCAGTGTACATTTACATTTTACATTACAGCATTTATCAGACGCCCTTATCCAGAGCGACTTACAATCAGTAAGTGTCTTGCTCAGGGACACAATGGTAGCAAGTGGGATTTGAACCTGGGTCTTCTGGTTAATAGGCACCTGTGTTACCCACTTGGCTACTACCACATAGAACAGTGTGGTAGTCAAGCACAGACTTCTTCAGTTCCTGGATAAGTCTCCAGCTTCTGGGCACTTCTGTGCTGAAATTTTGTTATATCAAATGCTGACCCATTTTATTTTATTACAATGTCAAATGTTTTATTGGAATATAGCACAGATTGTGCTTCAAACATCTTGTATTCGTTTATTATGTGTTACTACTGTCACAACCGCGAGCTGACGGGGGAAGGAAGCGCAGAGGCGGGACATACTGGGAACAAGGATTTATTAATAAGCACAAACAAGCAGTGATGGCCTAAAACAGTGAAACAAAATTGAGGAACACCATTAAACTAGCCCGCAGGAGTGTGGCTTTGCACAAAGTGGATTTGTGCAATCACTTTGCACAAAAAAAATTTTTGCGCTTTTTACTGCTTTTTTTTTTTTTATATACTTTGTCTTTCACTCATTTGCACACCTTCTCCCTACCTGATGCACATATTTTATGTTAAAGATGTAAAAGTGTAATATTTGGTTATGTTTGCAATATTTGCATATTGGTCTTCATTGTATACATGCAACATTTGCAATACTGTGGTCTGTAGCAGTCGCAAAAAGAATTTCACTGCATATCATACCGTGTATGACTATGTATGTGACAAATTTTGAATTTGCCGGTTGCCAGAACTCAAAATGTCGCCACTGCAGAAGGGGCGGAGTCACAGACTTCACAGACAGCTGTCAGAATTGGCTTCAGCTGCAGCGATCCCCTGGAACCAATCCTGACAGAGCCCCTCCTCCCAGGGCTACGTCCTTGTGGAGTGGAGGCGGCGGGGCAGACAGCGGCAAACACAAGGCTCCTGCCCTGATGTGTCCTCCCCTTGGAGGACCCGGACCCTCTGGCTGGCTCCCCAACATGGTCCGGCATGGCAGCCCGGTCCCTCGGGCTGGCTCCCTGGCATGGTCAGGTATCTTGGAGCTCGCCCACCTCATCCTGGACCAGCATAGTCGGGTCAGGAACCTCCTCCCAGGGGTTCGGCTCTGCTGCTGTGTCGCCATCTAGTGGACAAAAAGAGGGGAGGCGGGGGCGACATACGTACACAAATGCCACGCACACACAGACAAACAGAAGAGAGGGTCATCTGGCTCCCTCTCTGGGCTCTCTGGGACCTCCTCAGGGGGCACAGCCAGAATCTCGGGACGCACGACCTTCTCGCCACCCGCCTCTGCTGGACCTTCTTGCACTGGATCCTGACTGGCGCTGGATGTGGTGGTGGGGCAGAGTTCGGTCCCTGGCTCAGGCTCTGGCCGATCAAACTCTGCCCTCAGTCTCTCCAGGAAGTCCCAAAAACTCATTCTGCGTGAGGATGGTGGTGATCTTCTTTGCGTCTGAGAGGGAGGGCAGCAAAGTAAAGTACATGCCACAGGATGTTATGAAAGACCGGCATGTACCTGCTGCTCCACTGAAGGATCCTGGGAAAAGAGGGACGTCCCACACTGGGCTCGGCGAGTAGCTGGAGATGGTGGTGGGGGTGTGGCGTGGAGGCTGGTAGATGTCCTCTACAGCAGGTGGGGGTGCTGGTGATAAGCTGCCGTTTAGCTGTGGAACGTTCGGGCAGAGAGAAGGTTGGTCGGCGACCGGAGCTGGAGAGGTGGAATCCCCGCGAGGCAGTCCCGGCAGCACAGTTGCTGGCTGGCGACCTCCCGTCGCCCTGTTCCACCAGCTTACCCCTGCGTCGCAGTCTTCCTCCTCGCTGTTGTTACAGCTCTGTCGGCAACGACTGCCCAACTCCATCGTCTATCTCGTCCTCCTACCGGTGGTCCCGAGGGTCGTCCACCCTGCTGACATCGTCCTCCTACCGGTGGTCCCGAGGGTCGTCCACCCTGCTGACATCCCGGACCCAGGGCGCGATCAGCTCCATTCTGGCCATCTCTCCATTGGAGGAACGCCTCCGTTGCCGCTTCCGGGTTTCGCTGACTCTCCAGGGGTCGACGTAATCACGCGGCGCCGCGTGCCATGGGTCGCCGGGGAGAAAGCGCTCTACCAGAATGAAAGTGAAAGTGATTGTCACACGTGATACACAGCAACACAGCGCACACAGTGAAATTTTTCCTCAGCATTTAACCCATCACCCTGAGTGAGCAGTGGGCAGCCATGACAGGCGCCCGGGGAGCAGTGTGTGGGGACGGCGCTTTGCTCAGTGGCACCTTGGCGGATCGGGATTCGAACCAGCAACCTTCTGATTACGGGGCCGCTTCCTTAACCACTAGGCCACCACTGCCCCAGGTGGTTCGTGGGTGGTTCGTGTTGCCGCAGATCATCCCGACCACACGGGCGTCTCTCCAGCACTCCCTGCTGGCGCGCGCTTTCACCGCGCCTGGCAGCGTCTTTCGTGGCGCTCCTTCTCTGCCTTCTTCCTCTGTGCTTTTGGGTGGAACGGCGACATTCTATCACGACGGCGAGCTGACGGGGTAAGGAAGCGCAGAGGCGGGACATACTGGGGACAAGGATTTATTAATAAGCACAAATAAACAAGGTGCGATGACCTTAAAACAGTGAAACAAAAACGGGGAACAACATAAACTAGCCTGCAGGCGTGTGGCACTTGCCAGAACTCAAAAGGTTGCCAGGTAATGAATGAAGGTCCAGTTCATGACAGAGTTCTCAAATGAGTCCACTAAAATGTCGCCGCAGCAGAAGGGGCGGAGTCACAGACTTTTAACAGCTATCACCTGGATAGCGATCACCTGGAGCCAATCCTGACAAATACATATGAAAATGTACTGTCAGTCCTTTAGTGTTCTGTGCTGCACTTAAAGATGAGGTTAGAAGTTTCTGTAATTTTTAATGGTAAAATGTTTACAACATTAACATTAGAATTGATTACAGAAACTTAATGCACCCAATTGTTTGTATATGGCAAATGTTATAGATTAATAAACATTGGAAACAAATACCTCTCTTTCCTTATTAAAGTTATGGCAATTCTAACTAATTATTTCAAGTGGATTGAAAAAATAATTTGTCTAAATTAATAGAGTAAATTAATTAATAAAAAAAAAGTAATTTTTTTATTTTAAAAAGTTACTTATTTTAACTATTTTAACTGACGTGTGTGTGTGTGTATATATATTAGTGGTGGGCCATTATCGCCGTTAACGTGCTGCGTTAACGCGAGACTCTTATCGGGCGATTAAAACGTGCTGCGTTAACGTGAGACTCTTATCGGTGATAAAAAAAAAAATATAGCCGTTAATCTATTCACAAAGTTGGGTCGCAAGCTATTGTGCCGGAGTTAAATGGTTACACTAGATTTATAAGTATATTTCTTCTTTCTTATTTCCTAAAGACTTTTATTTTGTTTTTGAGACCCGGTTCAGGTCTCTTGGACACATGGCCAAAAGTTATTTCTTTCATTTTAATTTATGTACATATAAAGGAATATTTTGCATGTGTGTTATTTTGTGAATATTTTTTTATGTTCTTTTAATACTGTATATTGTAGAGAGCGGTGCAGAAAGACTCAATGTTCTGACGCGACCTTTGCTTTTTGTACAGGAATGCAGTATTGTAAATTGTGAATGCTTTATGTTAATGTTCAGTTCTCTTGGACACATGGCGTGAGTTGTGAGAGTAGAGAGAGGTGCAGAAAGACGCGATGTTCTGTGACGCGATGTTCTGATGCAACCTTGCTTTTTGTACAGAATACACTTTGCACAGAAAATCTCTTGGGTGTCAGCTCATCATTTGTGGTTCAAGAAACGAAATCAAAAAGTTACACAACGCAGAAGAAGAACCGCTACACTATGATGACTTTCACCTTGATATTTTATCGCGGATGTATACCTAGCAGAATTGCACCGTAGGGGGCGAGAACGACTCTTCGAACTGTGAAATTACCACATCAAACGTGACGTGGTAACATGGATGCAGCTATTTAACTGAATAAACAGTTGGTGAACACAAGTACATCTTATTGAACATAATTTTCATCACCAATTATCATAGTAGAACAGTTTTCTCAAGCAGTTTGTGGTGCATTTTGGAAACAGGAGATGTGCCCCTGGTCTAATGCGCCACCTGCCTTGAGAAACCCGTTCTCAAAGACTTACTTTTAGTCATTATTTTGGGTAACACACATATTCTGAATGCCTTAGTCAGAATTCAAATGAGCCATTTTAATCTATATTAATATAGATTAATCTAGAATCTAGATAAATTTTGCTTACTCTAGATTAATTCCAAGATTACAGTGAGATTAATCTAGATTAAGAAAATTAATCTATGCCCACCTCTAATATATATATATATATATATATATATATATATGGTCAAGTGATTTCGCAACCAAAGCATTGGAGTTTTTCTGTGCTTGCCAGTACCATGCACAGAACATGATCTCAGACATTCCTCAAAGATAAGACTGTCAACACAAAGATTTACGATTATGTTATGTTGGCTTTGCATGAGAAACACTTAAGAAACACTTTTCTTTCATATTAAACATTTTGCTTTCACATTTTCCTTTACACTTCCCCCCTTTTGATCATGCTATGATCACAAAATTATGCAAAAAAAATCGAAATGAGTTCAATGTAAATTGATAAGTAAATAATAACATGCCTGGCTGCGTCTTTCGTGGCGCTCCTTCTGCGTTTTTGGTAGAGCGACGGCATTCTGTCACGTCAGCAAGCTGATGGGGGAAGGAAGCGCAGAGGCGGGACATAATATAACCAAGGATTTATTAGTAAACAGAAACAAAACCAGTGCAATGACTGAAAACAGGGGAAACAACGGGGATCAATATAAACCCGCAGGCATGTGGCGGTTGCCAGAGCTCAAAACACAAACCGGTTCACAAACGAAAGTCAAATTCATGACCGACTCCACGAAAATGTCGTCGCTGCAGAGGGGCGGAGTCAAAGGCTTTTAAAAAGCAGTCTAGATTGACTCCAGCTGGAGCCTATCCTGACACAGTGTCCATGAAGAAAACTTATGAGTGTTATGAGCATGTTTCAGCATGAATCTGAACAGAGTGCTTTGTGATTTTCAGCGCGTGTAACAGGAAACAGTTGCTACCAAACAGTGCAATCTAACCTTTTGGCAATTTTTACCTTCTGACAACATAGAAACATAATTTTCAACACAGAAAGTTTCAGCTTGGTTTCTGACTTTGAAAAATAGACTTTCTTTTGAAACAACACATTTCCATCTACGTGTTACATATCACTGTGACTTACTTGTTCCAGAACAAAATATCTAACAGTATCCTAGAGGAAATTGTGAAATGTCATGTGTTTTCAGCGTTGTTTCTGTAAAAAACGTTTGACCTTGAAAAACATACTTTCTCTTGAAACAAAACTTTCCCATAAACATCTTACTGTGAAATACTTAAAAACAAAATTTCTAACAGTGTCTATGAAGAATGTCAAGTGTTTTGGGCTTGTTTCAGCATGAATCTGAATGGAATGCTTTAAACTGATTTTCAGCGTGTGTAAGGCCCAAACATGAAACTACATGCCCCACTACATGTCCCAGGAATAGGGTTTAGCGAGAGTAGCACCTGCTCCACTCACTGAAACACCTGCCTCCAGGACCCTCTCCATCAACCTCTCAAAAGTAGCCGGCCTGTTACAAAGGGCATCACCACAAACTCATAGAGGCCTCTGCCTACTGTGAAGGTCGTCTTCTGGTGCGCCTCCACGCCAATGGCACCTGCCAGTAACCAGACCTTAGCAACCTGAACCAGGAGGATCGGGACAGGCTGTCCAGGACCTCATCAATGCGGGGAAGCGGGTACGAATCCTTCTTCGTCACCGCATTCAGCTGCCTGTAGTCTACACAGAAACACACTGACCCATCTTTTTCCTTACTAGGACCACCGGTGAAGCCCAAGGGCTCTGGGAAGGTTGAATGATGCCCGCTGCCAACATCTCCCTAATCTTGTTGTCTGCCTCTTCCCTCAGTGACAGTGGAAGGCGTCGCGCTATCTGCCGGATGGTCGCAGCATCCCCCGTGTTGATCCCTTGCTCTGCCAAGCTTGTACGGCTGCAGCCGCTATAATTCACCGCAAACAGATGACTAAACTCACATATAAAGGTCTTCAATCCAGCCAATTGTTCAAGCAGGCACTTGTTCTTTGCCGTGAATAGCAAACCTGTGAAGGGATCTTCGGGAGAGAAAACTCCTCCCCGGGGCTGTGGGTCTCCATGACCACCTGAGCACCCAAGCTTTGCAGCCCCTTCATGCCCCTGGTTGCCTCTGCCACTCCTCGTCATAGCGTTGACCTGCCGCGATTCTGCTGCATCTCTTCCTGTGGTGTTGTTGATGTCCGATTCACCTTGTGGCTGGAAAATTGCTTTTTGAAGCAAGCTTGCGTCTAATCCACTCTTTATTTCATTCTCCCCATCCCACTTCTGACACCACAAGCTTTGTGATGTAGAGAGAAGAGACAATGACACAGCTGAGTACCTCTGAGAAGCCTTTTATTAACCAGAACCTTTAACACCAGGAACTAGCACAACAAGAGGATAGCAGCAGGGGAGGCGGTCACCTAAGATTTGTTAAGATCTAGCCTGCTCTAGTTACCTCCAGTTATGGAACATGGAAAGTCAGCATGTCTCATGTGTTTTCAGCTTGGTTTCTGCAAAAAAGGGTTTGACCTGGAAAAACTGACTTTCTTTTGAAACAACACATTCCCATCAACTTCAATCAGACATCCACACCATTCCACTGAATATATCTTTATTTATATTTATTAAATTAAAACAGCAAAACCAAACACTCAGTGAAAAGAAAAGTCTCTGCACTGGCATATGGAATCGAAATAGTTCACATAGATCTTTTTAAAGAATAGAAATAAACTCTGAATGCAGAGACAACATTTCTCATTTTTTTCTACTACTCTTACTCGACAAAAAAGCCAATAGGCCCATTTTGTCCCTAACATTTTCTAAAAAAAATAATGCATATCCTCAACAGTACCGAAGGAAAATGTAGAACCAGAAAGAATCATCATCCAGAATCTCTGGAATTTGGGAAGGGCTTCTTTCCGATTCTCTTGCTGCTTGTATCTGGTGAAAATTTGCAGCAGTGATTCAAAGCAAGAGCACCTGGCTGCAGCCAGTGTAAGGTGTGTGGCGCTCAACAGTAGGCGGAAACTCGTGACTTCAAAATTGAACACAGTTGCGTCGCATGAGAAATTTTGTTTTTCTGTTGTATCCCGTACATTGCATTAAAATAATTGGAATAAAAGGTTTAAAAAATATAGGATGTACTTAAAATAGATTAAGAACAATAGACTTTGATAGCAAAAACTAAATTGTGTTTAAGTTACTTTTGATGTTACTAAGAAATAAATGTTTTTTAATGCGCAAAGTGTATAAAAATATGATTGATTACAAGGTAATACATTGCTGTTAATAGCAACTGTAAGCTTTTTATTTTAAAGTTGCAAGTATAAACAATGCTGTAACATTTACACTGTAATCTTTAATTTCAACTTCTAGTGGTATAACTCATTTGCACACCTTCACCCTACCAGTTACACATATTTTATGTTAAAGACGTAAAAGTGTAATACTTGGTTATATTTGCATATTGGTTCATTGTTTACTTGCAACATTTGCAATACTGTGGTCTGTAGCAGTTGCAGAAAGCATTTCACTGCACACCATACCGTGTATGACTGTGTATGTGACAAATAAAATTTGAATTGAATTTATAAGTATGAACATGGAAACAAGTGAACAAAATTTTTAAACAAGTTTAATTGAAAATTTGAGTTTACAGAAAAAACACAACAGCCAGTAAAAAGCAAACAGCCAGTGCCTTCCTCCATCCATTATGTCTCAAACATAGCATTGACCCTTAGTCACTGCTCATCAATACATGCCTTAAGAAAGTCCTCTCCTCTGCACACTGAAAAACAAAGAGGAAGAAGTCCCTTGCTTCAGTGTCTTCTTCCTCCAGCATGTATCTTAGGACCCTCTGCTGGTGCTTTTTATTTAAGGACAGATATGTTGCCGTGGTTACATGTCCATGGAAAAGCGCCTTATTTTGGACAACCCAGTGCACAGCAGTATGCAGATCTTGAACAACTGCTGGCTCATGTGTCAGGTAAATGGAGATAAAAACTTAGCTATTCTCTGATGCAGAACAGTTATTTTAACAGTGAGTCAAGAGTCACTAACCATTTAATTACACTAGTGTTTAAAGTGAATACTGACCTGACTGACTTCTGGTAACTTACGCTTTTTTAGTCTTAAATGAGCACATGTTGTCCTTGAAGCACAGCTTTGGCGTCGTCTCTCCAGTGTGCAAAAAGCTTGCCATAGCTTAACAGAAATTGATGATATTGTTACTGTGTCTAAACCTTGAGACAATATAGTACAGAAGCCAAAATATAAATACCTCCTGAGATCAAAGTTCTCCATCAAAAGCAAGCAGCACCATTTCCACAAGTAGGGCATGTCTGACTGTAAAATATCAACAAAGTTGGTTAAAGTGTGTCTCACAAGGCAATTTCAGTTTTATTTTCAGGTTGGCCTAATTTATAAACTGATTTTAATGGTGTTTTATGTTAAACAGGAATATTTTGAAAAGCCAATTAATGTGTGAAACTCTCTAAAGATAGCATCATTGATTTGATCAGATTGTGAAGATGAGAAAAAAAATCATGCTGATAAAGTTTATAAGCAAGCATTTGTATGCACTGTATGTTTGAACACTCTAGATCAACAGAGCATCATCTGGGATGCACTTAACGGGTTCTGATACTCCATTTTTTGTGACATGACATCTTCTGGAAGAGATTGAGGAATTTGTTTCTCTTTAAATATATATCGGATCCTCATTTCCAGGGCATGATATTCGTGGCTTTGCATAAGCACAATGCCAGGTATTCCACTGAGCATTGTAAGTCACAGATATTGAGTGCAGCGGGAGGGAGACGGGACTCCTCGGAGAGTGCAGCGGGAGGGAGACGGGACTCCTCGGAGAGTGCAGCGGGAGGGAGACGGGACTCCTCGGAGAGTGCAGCGGGGAGCAGTCCTGACAGTGGTGGCTGACTTGGCATTGAAGAATGCTGACATGACAATAAATGCCTTGCCATATCCCCACGCTGTATGATTGTCCTGTTACAGACAAGGCAGTGAAAGTGTCCTAAGTGTCCTAAATAAGTTTGTCAGTAAGAGAGAAAAGAACACATGTAATATAAATGTAGTTATATAGAATGCAATCAATTTATCTAACAATCAAAGTGTACATGTTAACAAAAACATAAATAAAATACAATAGTGACCATCCAATCCTATAATATAATGAAAGCAAAAGGGTATGGATCACAAGTGCAATCAAGCAATGTGGTGAACAGGAAAGAAAAATCTATTTAATTAAAACACAAACTTTTTCTTGCTGATGAATGCACTGAACTGTACAGTGTGATTATCAACTTTTAAGTCAACAGAGAGTGCTGAAAAGAAGTGCA
Organism: Denticeps clupeoides; assembly: GCF_900700375.1. Lineage (NCBI taxonomy): Eukaryota > Metazoa > Chordata > Actinopteri > Clupeiformes > Denticipitidae > Denticeps > Denticeps clupeoides. The sequence goes on from NC_041711.1 coordinate 6,924,743, forward strand.
TATAACTATATTTATATCTATAACTATACATTATATTTAATACCAACATACCTTTGAAAGGCAAAGCATTTTTAATCTTTGCCCTGACAGTAGGGCTGAAAGTGGGGCATGGAGGGCAGTGAAAGAGTCTTCAGCAACATGTTGTGCATTCCTGCAATGCTGGTTTTGAGGCAGAATTACAGATTGATTTTCATCAGAAATAAGCATGTAATAGTAAATTTTCAATGTTACACTGTCAACAATTACTGTTTAAAACCATTGTGCTTCATGATACTTTTATTTGTGACATACAATTTAGCAAAGGCTAACTAAAAACTGGGTAATAAAAATCAGTAGAGCTAGAACAGAGAATAGAAGTATTTATAAATGTATAAATCTCTTTGTGAAGTACTTTACAATGTTGATGCAGGTGGAATGAGAGACATGAATAAAATGATTAGATTAGATTAGATTGAACTTTATTGTCATTACACATGTACAAGTACAGGGCAACGAAATGTAGTTTAGGTCTAACCAGAAGTGCAATAAGCAGCAAGTGCAGGATACAGTTCAAATAAGTTATATATATATACACACACACACACACACACACACACACACACACATAAAGTGATATGTGCTATACATAAAGTGATATGTGCAGGACAAAGTGATATGTGCAGGAGTAGTACAGTGCAGTGATTATCAGGAGTGTATGGGGGGGGGCAGAGGAGTTCAGCAAGGAAACAGCTCTGGGAAAAAAGCTGTTCCTAAGTCTGCTGGTTCTTGTCCGTGGTAGCCTGAACCGTCTGCCTGAAGGCAGGAGAGAGAACAGTTCGTGGGCCGGGTGGGAGGAGTCCTTAAGAATACTGTGAGCTCGACGCAGACAGTGCTTCCTCTGGATTTCCTCAATGGATGGAAGTGAAGTCCCTGTGATGCGCTGGGCAGTTTTCACCACCCGCTGCATCGCCTTACGCTCAGCAACAGTGCAGCTTCCATACCACACTGTGAGACAGCTGGTAAAGAATAGAGATTGTAGAGTTCAACAGGATGGTAGTGGGTAGCTGGTTCTTTTTTAATGTTCTCAAGAAGAAGAGGCGCTGGTTAGCCTTCTTGACCAGGCTGGAGGTGTTAATGCTCCAGGACAGGTCCTCTGAGATGTGGGTCCCCAGGAACTTGAAGGATGTAACAGGCTCCACAGTCATCCCATTGATGTGGATGGGATCATGCGAGCCTCTTCTCTCCCTCCTGAAGTCCACAATGAGCTCCTTGGTCTTGGTGGTGTTTAGGAGAAGGTTATTTTCTGTGCACCAAGTGGCCAGATGCTGGACCTCCTCCCTGTAGGCAGTCTCATCGTTGTTGTCGATGAGACCTATCACCGTGGTGTCATCTGCAAACTTAATAACGGAGTTTGATCCATGCATAGGTCGGCAGTCATGGGTGAAGAGGGAGTAGAGGAAGGGCCTCAGCACACAGCCCTATGGTACACCAGTGTTGAGCGTGACAGTAGTGGAGCGGATGTGGCCTGACCTTACATGCTGTGGTCTGCTGGTCAGAAAGTCCATAATCCAGTTGCAAAGTGAGGTGTTGATGTCCAGGGCTCTAAGTTTAGAGATTAACTTAGAGGGGATGACAGTGTTAAATGCTGAGCTGAAATCAACAAACAGCATCCGTGCATATGTGTTTTGCTTGTCCAGGTGTGTGAGTACAGAGTGCAGCGCTATGGAGACTGCATCCTCTGTGCTCCTATTGCTACGGTACGCAAACTGGTGTGGGTCCAGAGTTGGTGGGAGAAAGTCCCTCAGATGTGCCAGGACTAACCGCTCGAAGCACTTCATGATTATGGGTGTGAGTGCTACAGGGCGGTAGTCATTCAGGCATGTTGGGCTAAAATGTTTCGGCACTGGTACAATGGAGGTAGATTTGAGGCATGTTGGAACAGCTGCTTGGGCGAGGGACATGTTAAAAATGTCCGTGAATACGCCAGCGAGCTGCTCTGCACATGCTCTAAGTACGATATGTGCAATGTAAAGTGCAATATGCAGTGAATGGAACAATTTACATTGATGTTACAGAAAAGTTGTGAAGTGAATTTGTTCAATAAGAAGCAAAAAACAAGTACATTTGAAACTGACTACTATGTGCCAACAATAAATCATATTCTAATGCAAAATGTGGTTTAGAGACCAGGGCAAGGAAATAAACATGCTTGCCTGCCATTCAGCACGATAAAAGAAAATTAAAAAATGTCATTTATCAATTTTCCATGTTGTAACGCATACAATGTGCCAACATGGTCAGTTAACTAAATTACTAACAGCACATTTGTATAAGAACGACTCTGTTCCAACCTTTACGATCCACTCGCGTAGTTTCAACTGTATCTATTCAGGCGACGTGTTTCCGCTTACTGTAGAGCACCACCACAGTGGCTGCAGCAAGACCCCAAGCGGAAACGACGTAGTTTTGCGCATGTGCAGTCTTATTCGGGTTTCCGGGTCTGTTATGATCTGAGAAGTTAATATACGTCTGGAATAGAATAAAAGTCTTCAGTATTTTTGTTTTTAGCTTTTTTGCTCCAGCTACGTAAAACAAAACAAAATGGTTGAAAATTTTTATTTATTTATTTTTTGATCATTGCGAAAAAGCAGTTTCGAACGTCGAGCCATTTATGACTGAGACCCTGGTTGGCTGGATATTTGTGAGTGACAGCTCTTAGTCTTTTCTTATTGGTGGTTTAAAAAAATTGCTCCGCCTCCCACCCCCTTTCTAACCGTTCAGCATGTGGCGGTCTGTTCAGCTTTTTAATACGTCCATAAGAAACGGCTTAAGAGCCCAAAGCGAGTTTTAATAAGGACCACAGGGATTCTGATGTTCATTATTGAGCTGGGTGGGTGTGTCTTTTGTATTTCACCTGTTGAAGGTCGCGTTGCTCAACAACAGCGAGGTTGCTATCAATGAGGTGGTTAGCATGTTAGCTAAATTTAGCTACAGTGTTATGCTAACGATTTTCTGTGTTTTTTAGGTTTATGTATGACTGGAAGATGCAGAACTGATTAGAACATTGGCTATGAATAATGAAGCCCGTAAACTGTATTAGATGTATCGACTAAATCACGTCAGGGTGTATTAGATTCAGCTTAATAGTCACTGTGCATTGTACATTTGTAAAATCCAGGACAAACCTGCCAACAACAGAACTGAAGTGCAGAAGAATTGAATTATATACAAGGACTGCGGGTAAAAAAAAAAATCAACTGTCTCAGAGTAACAGTACAAATAAAATACACCTGGGTCGAACATTATTTACAGAGCAAAGGAATATATGCACAATGTGACCGTAAGCAGTATATTGAGGTTGTTAAATGTGAGTTATGAATAAAATACATAATGCAGAAATGGAAGTGAATAGTTTTAGGAGTGGAGGTAACATGGTCAGAACTGATCGCACCGATCAGGACAGTGCAGCGGTATGTGGTATGTAACAGGGTGTGGTTTTCTGAAGCGCTTATTTTAATATTCACCAAACCTATTCTGTGAATGAATATTATTTACATATTTATTACACATTTTACCTGAGACTGGAGCAAGATTACAGCTTTACTCTCTAATCGGAAATTGGAAACTGTCTAATGGAAATGTTTAAAAATTCTTAGTTGTTGCTGTTTTGTTCTGCTTTACTGCAGGTTAGTTTTGCTTTTGTAGAGATGCCGTCCGGCCTTGGTTCCAGTAACTCTGCTGCCCCTCTCCAGGAGGCGTTGGAGAGCTCCGGGCGACTGATCGAGCGCCATTTGCAGGACGACCGCTGCTTTCCTGACCTCTCAGAGCTCCTGAATGTCCCTGCGCACAGTAAGACACTCCTCTTCGGCCACACCTGTTTGGCCACGCACGTTCACTTCATCATGGTATGAATTTCTTTAAACCAACAGATATGCCTTCCCTTTCTGGGATGTCGGACATGGATTACCCTCTCCAAGGACCGGGTCTGATTAATGTGCCCAGCCTGCCAGAGCTGAGTGCTGTGCGCAGGGTCCCGTTACCGCCAGAGCTTGTGGAACAGTTCAGCCGTATCCTTCATGTTTTTTCTTTTAATGTCCATCATTTGAATGTTTAGTCAGTTCTTCTTAACTCCTTTGATTTAATAGATATGCAGTGTAACTGCATGATGGGAGTTTTCCCAGAGATATCAAGGGCATGGCTTACCATTGACAATGATATTTTCATGTGGAATTATGAAGATGGGTAAGTTTGATGGATACATGATCATACACATTACGGTAGTATTTATATTATCAGCTTGGACATTGGTGAATGTAATTATTCCATTAAGTTTATGAAGTGGAACTCAAATACCTGTTAGATGAAAATATGAAACAAACACAATATGCTAATTGTATACATTATAAATAATTTATTTATATCTAAAAATATAAGACTAATTATATGCTAATTTAAAGATGTAAACCAGAGGACATGATGAGACCACTTTCCTGCGTTGAATGAGATTCATGTTCAAATGGTACTTTTCACTGTTATTAGATGAGTGCGGGTAAAGATGACTCATGTAAATGGTCTGAATCTTATTTAACATGATATGTACAGACAGCGTTGTAGGAGGCAGTACAAACGAGTGTGTTTTTTGTGTGCCTACCCCAGGGGAGATGTGGCTTATTTTGATGGTCTGAGTGAAACTATCCTGTCAGTAGGTTTAGTCAAGCCGAAGCAAGGTAAGACTATGACACATTACTTCCCTTATAACTCACGAGTAAAAACATTTTACGGGAATAAAACCCCAATGATGTGACATGAAAAGTTTTAAATTGACACCTTCTTAAATGGTCCAAACAGGAATATTTCAGTCTCATATCCACTTTCTGTTGGTTTTGACTACTCCTGTGGATGTTGTCATCCTTGGCCTCAGTTTATCTAAAGCCCAGCCAGGTATGAAATTTCAATTTTTTATGTCTCTAATTGGATATGTGTGGTTGTTAACATGAGGCAGTGTGTGGTTTAGATTCCAGGCGTGCCTTTTTTTTATCTGTTTTTCTCTGTCAGGTTTGAATGACAGCATGTCAGGAGCCATGCAGCTATTACCAGACCCTCTATACTCAATCCCCACTGACAACACGTACCTCTTGGCCATCACATCCACAAACCTTGGCCGTATTTTCCTTGCTGGAAAGGACGGCTGTCTCTATGAGATTGCCTACCAGGCTGAGAGCGGATGGTTCAGCCAGCGGTGTAAGAAGATCAACCACTCCAAGAGCAGTCTGTCCTTCCTCATCCCCTCACTGCTACAGTTTTCATTCTCTGAGGATGGTAAGATCACAATATTAATGGCTTGATTACCTACAAATGTAGTTGCTCAGTATGAAAAATATTTTGTACAGGAATGCATTTTTCTTTAACAGATTTTTGTTTTAAGAGAAAAAATATCTGAATGATTCACTTGCTGCTCAACCACTGGGAGGTGAATATAATGCAGTCAAGGGCTTCAGTTCAACTTCAATGTACAGCCTTCCTCTTCAGGCTCCCTGGCACGCAGAGACCTCTGGCACTACTGGCTTAGTGCTTAATCCAATATTTTTTTCCAAATGTTCTTGCGTCTGATTCCTGTGAGTGAGCAAAAACAAAAAAAGGATTGATTTGAGAGACACTCAATCCCCCCTGAGTGTCTCCCAGGGGACTGTCCCCCTAACTACTGATTGTAAGGCACTCTGGATAAGAGCGCCTGATAAATGTAAATGTAGGCTTCACCTCACAATGTGCAGGAGTTCAAATATCTGTTATCGAAGTACCAAAAACCACAGGACACTTTCAGATGTCTTGTGAAGACCTTTCCTCAGCAGGTCTGGTTGTAGCTGATTTGGAATGATTCACGTGCTGTCAGCTAGTTTTTAGTAAATGGAGGGACATTTAATGAGTCTTGATGTTTGCTAAAGAGAGCACAATTTCATGCTCTTTTTGTTGTGTGTGTTCTTTTTCAGATCCTGTAGTGCAGATTGCGGTTGATAACTCGCGTAACACGTTATACACACGCTCAGAGAAAGGTGTGCTGCAGGTATTTAATTTTTAATTTTTTTTTTTTTTATACAACGGGGGAGTGGGATTAGTGTGATTAATTTGGTAACTAGTCTTTTGTGTTTTTTTTTTTTTTTTTTTTTAAGGTGTATGATTTGGGAGCAGATGGGCAAGGAATGAGTCGAGTGGCGGCCATGTCTCAGAGCACCATGGTGACAGCAGCTGGAAACATCGCAAGGTTCGTTTTCTCCCCCACACGGCCGACTTCTGTATGATCATGCGTTTATGTGACCAGTCCCCCTCTTTTCCTTCTCAACTAGGACCATTGACCGTTCGGTCTTCAAGTCTATTATTCAGATTGCGGTGATTGACCGGTCTGAGTCATCAGATTGCCATTTGCTTGCGGTCACTCGTGCTGGTGAGGCAGTTAGAAAGTGCACTACAGTCCAAAAGTTGTGGTTCTTTAGAAATATCCTGAGTTTTCATAATCAGATTGAACAAAACTCCAATCTAGACATTGTTCATGTTGTAAATGGGAACACTATATCTGCATGAATATATAGAGGCCCATTATCAGCAAGGATTAGTCTGGAATTCTAATGGAATGATGCTAATGTTCACTAATGGCAATCGGTCTCTTGACTGATTATTAGAAAACCAGACAAGTTGAGTATCTGGTGCAACATTATTATTAATATTGAATTCTATTCAAATTCATGGACAACCGGGACCTTTCTAAATAATCGTACATTTTTGAATGGAGTTGTAAGTGTGTGTTGTCCTGCTGCTCTCATCTTGTGCTTTGTTTCTTGTTCAGGTGTTCGTCTGTACTTTAGCACAACCCCGTTTGGTCCTGTAAACGCCAAACACACTGTGACTCGACCAAGTCTCCTGGTTTTGATTCATGTCCGCTTACCACCAGGTTTCTCAGCATCTTCTACCTTGCAGAAACCTGCAGAAGTTCACAAAGCTCTCTACAGCAAAGGTGCTCAGGACAGAATTTATTTTTCATTTAGTCCAATGCTTCTCAAAAATGTTTGATAGGATTACTAATTTATTTGGTTCTCCATGATTTAAAACCAAATAGTACAGAAGTGAAGAGCTCAGTGTGAGATGAGTGTATATACAGCTTTACCCTCCTGTGGATAAATTCCTATTTGTGGGTCAAGTTCAGCTACACATTTTCAATTTAGACAAACCTAGAATAAAAAAAGCTTTACAAGTGTGTGATTTCCTGATTAAGAATTTGACTGGACTGAGAAAATGGTGGAAAATATGGATTTCCACTGCGCATAAGTTGTTGGAAATTTCAGACATCAGTAGACCTTTTTTATGCCATGTGGAGCTATTTCTGAATATGGATCAAAATGATCAACTATATCATATGTGTAGGTTCAGGTTTAAATGAAGAAAAGTCTAGGAATTTCAGGCAAAACAGTGAATGAACATGCAACATAATAGAAGGATGTAATAATTTTCTTCTGCAGAGAAAGTTCTGTTTTAATTAAAAATTATTATGATATGAGGACGAATAGGTTCCTTAGTCTGTTTATGTTATTAATTTTTGTTAAGAGTGACAATGTTTTACTTGAATTGCATCTCCTGAGACAGGGTGGAGCTGTGCTGGGACTTGCATACAGGCAAAGATACTTAAATGAAAAGGGTGTTTTCTTCTTTTTTTTTCTTTTTTTTTGTCAGGAATTCTCTTAATGGCGGCTTCTGAGACTGAGGATAATGACATCTTGTGGTGTGTGAATCATGACTCCTTTCCTTTTAAGAAGCCACTAATGGAGGCTCAGGTATGAGTTTATGTTGGTTTACAATACACAACATTACAACAACATACAACAGGTTATGTCAGGTCTGTAATATCCATGCTACTTATCTGCTTTTTGTCTAGATGACTATGCATGTCAATGGACATTCCTGGGCACTCTCAGCTATTGAGGAGACAGCTGCACCCAAGAACACCTCACCTTTGAACAAGGACTCAATTCCATTGGCCGACCCACCTGTAGTTGTACAGGAGCACAATGTGTCGCCGCAAAAGTTTGTTCTCCTGTCTGCCAAGGTGCCAGTGATTTCCTAAGGTCTAAAGTGCACAGAACACAAAGTCATTGTACTAAAACCAACTCATCTTTTCATCTCACAGGGTAGTCTCATCTTCCATAAACTGCGACCAGTGGATCAGCTCCGCTACCTTTTGGTGGGCAGTGGTGGAGGTGAGAGTGAGGACGTGGAGCAATTCTTTAAGCTCCATGGGGTAGGTGTCACTCTTTTTGAGCTACCTCTGATGGTCCTATAGAGGTGATAAGGTTAGCATCAGAATTCAGGATGAAAGTGGTAGTTTTGAGAATATTTAGAGAAATTTTATGTAATTGAATCCTGACTGGTTTGCTTCTAGGGGGGCATCTTTCTTCGTTTAGACTTTAGAGGTTTTTACTTTGTCTTGAAAGTTTTAACCCTCCATGGAATATCCATTCCAATACACCTTATACACCACCTTACTACATTTCTTAATGAACTCCTCAGCACGACCCCCACCCTTCAGTCTCCCATTTTTCTAAAGCTTGTCTGTAACTCGCTTTATGATAAAAAGCATGTGCTGTATGACTGTAATGTAACCAATTAATACATTTTATAATATATATTCATGACTAGAAGGACTTAAGATTGTGCAAAATATAATGAATGGCTTCAGAAATAGAATGCATTAAACCTCTTCACATCGAACATGGGAGAGGCAGCACTAAGCACTTGCTTTTGCCCCAGACCTGACCTGCTCCTAGCTGCAGTACTTCCCCTTCATCCACCTTCAAACAAGGGACCGTTTCAGACGGTGTGTCCAGAAATGAAGCCCGAACTGCATAGGTTCTGTGGGCGCTTCTGTTGGGCCAGGCGAATCGGTTCATATTGCACACTGCATTCAGAGTGGGATGCAAATCCACGACTGGTACTGTTGGCTCTGTTACTCTTTCCTTGTCACAAAGATTTCATGAATGCTACCATATGCTTAAATTTTGCAGATGGATGAAGAATGTCAACTTATCAGAAAGGGCAATGCTGCTCTGGCCACATGTCAAACACATTATTGGGATGGTGGATAAGTAATATGAATAGCTGATCCTTTCTTTACACCGAAAGTGGCCATATTAAATCCCCAACTTCATCACCTTAAATCAACCAGACAAACCGACAGTACCCATGAAATTTCCCCAGGACGCTCTGATTTGGTCTCTGTTGCTTTAAATGCTGAAGAGGAGGAGAGCGGCCTATAAAAGTGAGCAGGCGTTTGCGAAGATTATCAATACCCTTCACCAACCAACATGTGTCGTTTTTCGAGAATGATAATGATGTATGTTGACTACGTAAGGGGACAAATTCCAGAGCCGACCATCTGAGCTGCCATTCTCTAAATGGCATAGACAGGCTAGGGGAACTCGTATTAATGTCAGCCTGATTTCCAATAAATATTTTGTATAGATTTTTGTTTTTTAATTTGCACAGATATTTCAGAGAACGTTTGGTCATGGAAATGTGCTTTAATCGACCATGTTATTTGTGGATCACATGCGCTGATATTCTTCCTTCTCCTACAGGAGGAGCAGGCCTGTGCCACAACCTTGATTCTGGCGTGCTCAAGTGCAGCGTGTGACCGTGAGGTGTCTGTGTGGGCCACCAGAGCCTTCTTCAGGTGCAGTGTATGACCCGTATCTCCTCCTTACCCTCCTGCCTGACTGGCCCGGTCCCACTCAGTATTTCTTTATTCTGCAGGTATGGAGGAGAGGCACAAATGCGCTTCCCCTCTGCTCTTGTGGCCCCAAGTAATATTGGGCACTTCCTGGGAACACCTTTGCAAGGTTGGTGAAGAGATTTACATTTCCTTAATAATTAACCTTAGATTATTGTGGATTGTTGCAGCCTGACATGCCTGACATCATGTATAAGATATGACCAAAATGTCAATATAGCACACAGCCCTAAATCCAACTGTGTTTTGTACTTTAGCCACTTGAATGCTCTACATTAATGTCTTAATTTGAATGGGTTAGAATAGCATGTTGATTCATGCTTATTTTATTTTACTGTTATTGCATTATATTGAGGGGTTGTATTCATTTAGACCGGTCTTATTCTTCAGGCCTAGTGCCCCTCAGTGTATCCACACCATTTAGCCCAGGTGCCCTTCCCACCGACAGCGGCACTGCTGTCTCTTCAGGACCAGAGGTTGTGTTCTCTGGCAAGCACAATGGTGTCAGTATCTACTTCACACGCATCCTGGGGTGAGTTGTGGACCACTTTCTGGCATACTCATAATTCTGGGTTCAGATGATTTATTTATGCTCAACAGTAATATTTGGGACGGGAGCCTTGCAATGGAAAAAGTGGTCAGCAAAGGAAACCTGTCAGTCACCACTGTAAGATATTTTGCTTTCAAATACTCTTTATTTGATAGAGCTGAGCATAACTGGTGCCAATCTCACTCTTTAGATTGAAAGCACTTGCAGTTCGGCTAACCTGGAGTCTGTCCTGTTGGAGCTTCATGGAATTAAAGACTTTCTTGACAAAAATGCACAGTTCAGTCCCAGCTCATTGTGTGCTGCCAGGTATACCACAATTCACTTGCTTTTATAAAAAAAAAAAAAAAAAGTTTTGTTTTATTCAACTAGAGATACTTAGACACATTTTAATTCAGAAACAATTCTCAGTTCAATATGTAGGTTGGTTTTTCAAAATAATTTTGTTACTTTTCAGTCACATTCAACAAGATGTCTTATGTCCAGTTGCAGGAAGTGTTGTCCTGAGATAAATGTTAAGTTTTTGCAAAAAAAGGCTTGTGTTTTTCTCACGAATCTGTGCAGCTTTAGTTCTCCAGCAAACCTGCAGCAGAGATTGCTGGGATTCATGCGCCCAGATGGTGCCAGTTCTCAGCAGGTCCAGCAAGAGCTCCAGAGAAAATACCACAGTATGTTTTCCTGTGTCCCACACCTAATCTTTAGCATCACTCTGTCCTGATTGAGTTAAACGTTGACCCAATTGTCTGTTGCCAGCGGAGGCTCAGGCCTTTGAAAAGGCTTCACTGCAGGGTGTCCAGCAACTGGTGGATCGCTCCTGTCAGACCTTGGCTTTGTGGAAGCTTCTGTGTGATCATGACTTCAGCATCATCGCCTTGGAGTTGCCCAAGGTCTGTGCAACTACAGGGATTTATATTTTACACTGCTTGGGATGTGCTCAACTGAACTTAGACCTTAATTTTCCTACACTAGAATGAATGTGCAGAACCCAAATCAAATCACTTCTATTGCCGCATGACATGACACCAATACACGTTACAATCTATTTCTTGTCTGTAAAGCTTTTCATGCTGCAATGGTGTGACGAGACCATAAACATATGTAAATAAATGGTGCTTTTGTAGTAACAGTTAACATATTTACAAAAATGTAATATATAGTTTAGAGTTTGGTGGTTATGAGTCAGTGTGGTGCTGGTTTGTAGGCATTTCAAAAGTCAACAGGAAGAGGGCAGTATCGTCCCCAGTGGATCGGTTTTTACTATAAGCAAATTGCAGGGGGTCCAGTGTGTATCTGACAGCCTCTTAAAGCATTTGAGCATAAAATATGTTCAGCCCCTTGAGCAGAGAGAATGCAGAAAATACATGAAAGATGTTTTCAACGTTTAATTTAATAAATGCTGGTAATAGCCTACATACTACATACATGTTTTTTCAGAAAAGTGCTTTTAACATCTTCAGTATCGGAATTGAACAGCCTGAAGGTATGCAATTATTTAGTCACACACTTTCTGGGCTAAAATACAGGAACCTACCAGCAAAAGTCACCACTATTACCATCGTCCTCCTGTGCACTTGTGTGTATGTGCAGCAGCTTCTTTGACACCAGACTGATCGCTTTTAACTTGAAAGTCGCGTCATGTGCATTTCTTGTCTTTTCCATAATGAGCGTCTGTGCACAAAGCGCAAATTGGCTGATCTGAATAATTAAGGTTTCAGAAACAGCAGTTTCATTGGTTCACTGTGAAGCTGCGGTTCTTAAAACTTGTGAAAAAAGTAGCGGCTTATATGCCGAAATGTATTACTTTATTTGAATGACCTATGCATGTGTGGGGGGTGTGCTTCTAGCTGCTTACCTGCAGCTGCTTACCTGCACAGTGAGTTGAGTAGAGCAACATCTATGTCATGCCATGGAAACGTGTTTGTCATGAGTTACTATGGCTTTCCAGGAGTTTCAGGAGCAGCTGAAGTCCATCAGCTTTAAAGCCTTGGTGGTCCGGGGACAGGAGCTGACCGGGGCCCTCATCACTGCTCTCATCAATGTTTATATAAAAGACCAGGCCTCTGTGGACACAATCAGTGGTCACTTGAGAGACATATGCCCCCTGCTGTACAGCAGCAACGACAGCATCTGCTCCAAGGTCCTCCCACACCAGCCTGGTCCACCTATAAGTGCTTTTCTTGTGCATTGTGCTTAAGTTTCACCTCTTTCCTTGTCCCTCAGGCCAATGAGCTGCTTCAGGGCTCTAAGCAGCTGCAGAACAAGAATGAAAGAGAACGTGTGTTAAAGGAGTCTTTGAGTCTCTACCAGAACATCAGCAATCATGTCGATCTGCCACTGGTTTGCTACCAGTACCACCAGGGTAATGGTTTTCTGTCAAGGGATGTTAATACCTGAACTCTTTGAAACATGGTCGCAATATAATATGGTTTCAATTAACATCTAGTGCTATATTGTATTTGTTAAATTAGTGCTCCTTTTTAAAAAGTATGTTTTGAAGGGTTGAACCAACGGGATGGGGTGGACCTTTTTATTAAAAAAATAAATGTTTTTTCCTTTGACTAACTGCATTAATTACTTATTGATTACTATTTGTTAAAGTGCATTTTTATGAAGGAGTGGTGGAGCTTTGCCTAACAGCTGCAGATAAAAAAGATCCTCAAAGATTAGGACCTCATTTTTATAAAAATGGGGAGCCAGAGCAGGATGCAGCTGGACAGCAGGCATTCCAGAAGAGGTACAAGACCACATTTTAATTTCTGGGACAGTTTATTTGATTTACTTTTAATGTCCATCAGGTGCTGATCATTGGTTTTATGCGTCTGTTACTACAGGCTTGCGTGTTATAAGTGCATCACAGACACCATGCAGGAACTGGTGAACCAGAGTAAAGCTGCTCCACAGTCTCCCAGTGTGCCCAAGCAGCCAGGCCCTCCAGTCATGACCTCTGACCCAAATATGCTGAGTAATGAGGATGCTGCAACTCACGTGAGGACAAGAATAGGAAAAACTCCACCATAATTTTGTATTCATGCCCAACCAACTGCTCTAATTTAACTTAATTTATTAAGTTCATTATATAACTTCATTATATAGCTTGACAAATTCAGTGGTTACTATTTACCACTTGCTAAAATAAATATTAAAATCTGAATATAGCAACCTTGTGAAGCTGTAGGCAGCCATTGCTTTTTTTGTTGTAAGGTTGAAGATTCTCGTGTCCACGTTGAAGTCTTGGACAGGAAAAATCTTTCTCTAAAATGACACATTCTTTTTTCATAAACAATCCTCTTTTGTGGGATGTTGCCAATGTACTGATTTTAAGTGAAAGTGACTAGATTGTCTTTGTGAAATGCTGCAGCACAGCACACAACGAAATGTCCGCTGCATTTAAATCATCAGTGGGCAGCCATGAGAGGTGCCCGGGAATCAGTGTGTGGGGACGGTACCTTGATCAAGGGGACCTGAGTGGCACCATGTCGGTTTGAGATTTGAAATGACAACCTTCCAATTGTGGGGTCACTTTCTTAGCGGAGCTGTGTCCTCCAGACAGATTGATCAATAATTTGCACCCAATTAATAATGGATTAATAAATAAATCTAATAAGAAAAAAGTAACAATATCATAACTTAGTAAGTTAGTTACTGTATGTATATAAAGTGATCTCAGAATAGTAAATTTTTTCTTGTCTGTTTTTAGTTTGAGCAGGTGTTTGCATTGGCTCAGAGGTCTTCTGATGAGCTTTTCCACATTGCATTGTACAACTGGCTGATCCAGGTTGACCTTACTGATAAGCTGCTAGAGGTCTGTTTAATTTTACTTTTGTCATTTGAATGCTCCTGAAACAACAATCAAGTGGGGTATAACAGTCAGTGTCTGCTACCTTCTGTATGATCCAGGTCAACTCTCCATTCCTGGAAGAACATCTGATGCACATGATAAAACAAGATCAGAACAAAGTACACAACTTGGACCTCCTGTGGCGATATTATGAGAAGAGCCGCAATTTTGGGAAAGCAGCACATGTCCTGGCTCGCCTGGCTGATATGCACAGGTCTGTGAAATGGTACATTAACTTAACCCACTAACAGTGTGTGAAGTGTATGTAACTGTAAAGTATGTGTTCTTTTCCTCAGTATGGACATATCCCTCAAACAGAGGCTAGAGTACATCTCCAGAGCCATCCTCTCGGCTAAGAGTTCTTCATGTACCTTCTCACAGGGAACAGATGGAGAGTTTCTACATGAATTAGAGGAGAAGATGGAGGTAAGGGGGTCCTGGTTTACGCTGTGGTCATGTGACAGCCCAACACCTCTGTTCAGCCATGACAAGTTGACAGTTTATCCACAGGTTAAACTTACGTGAGTGGAAGTGACTGGAGGCACATTGAAGTCCTTCTGTTGGCCTAACAGGAATTGGTGGAGAAAGATTCATATTTGTGTAAACAATAGGCAGAAGGATGGAGAATTTAGAGATCTGAAGAAATCCACCACTGAGTTCTCATTCAGTTGATTCACTCAGTACAAAGTCATCCTCCAAAATCTTCACCTCACTGTGCATGCAGATGCTCTCACACCTGCCTGCTGCCATTCCTGAGAAAGCTCTGCACTGGTGGCAGCCGGATCCTGTAGGAGATGGTTAATCACGCCTATAGGCAGGAGATGAGGCAACAGGGGAGAAGCCACAGTCCACTCCTGATTGAGTTAGAAAAGCAGACTGAATGCTTTAAAAGGAGGGTGATGCTTGAAATCATTGTTCTTCCTCAGTTAACCATGGTTACCTGCAAGAAAACAGTCATCATTGTGTTACATAAAAGGAACTTCACAGGCAAGGATATTGCTGCAAATAAGATTGCACCTAAATCAACCATTTATCACAAACACCTAGAGGTTCACTCCAAATACTGATTATGAAGGAATGGGTTGCCATCAGGCAGGGTTTGGCCCAGAAGTTGATTGACAGCATGCCAGGGCGAATGACAGATTACATCTAAAAACACTGAAACAGAAAACTTTGTGAAAACCAGTATTTGTCTTTTTGCCAGGACTGCCATTAAGTTATTACACAAAGTTAGTGCCCATCTGTCGCAAGGTACATGGAATGAGGTTGAATAGTTAGAATAAAGTGCACGACAATTTTTAACACAGCCTTTAATAATAACGACAAAGTGTGTGTCTTAAGTCCAGGGTAGCAAGAAGGGGGCTATCCCATACTTCTTGAGGTGTACCTCGCTCCTCTTCTGAAGGGAACAGTGGTTCTTTGCATAACTTGGAATTCTGAAACCCAGTGTTTTTATAAGCATCTGTATTCACAGTGAAGCATATTTTAATAGAACATATTGCTCCGTGTTCAATTTCTTTATAGCTTCTGCAGTTCACAGTTCCCCAGTGCTCTAATTTGCTGTTTGTTTCAGGTGTTGCGGATTCAGGTGCAAATTCAAGAAACCCTAAAAAGACAGTACTCCCATCATCCATCTGCCCAGACAGCGGTGTCCCAGCTTGACTGTGATCTCATGGACATCACAAAGGTGATTTTTCAGCTTTTTAAGAACAATTGTCTGATTTCCATCAATTCTTTAGACATAAGAGTTGGCAGTGGTGGCCTAGCAGTTAAGGAAGTGGCCTCATAATCAGAAGGTTGCTGATTCGAATTCTAATCCACCAAAGTGCCACTTAGGTGCTATTGAGCGAAGCACAGTCCCCACACACTGCTCCCCAGGCGCCCGTCATGGCTCCACTGCTCACTAAGGCTGATGGTTAAAAGCAGAGGACACATTTCATTGTGCCACCGTGTGCTCATCACCGTGTGCATCACAATGACAAACACTTCACTTTCATAATTTTCCTATTTTTTATTTTATAGCTCTATGGGGAATATGCAGACCACTTCAAGTTGTCTGAATGCAAACTGGCCATTATTCACTGTGCAGGACACTCAAACCCTATATTGGTACATTCTTTGTGGCAGGAGATCATGGAGAAAGGTTTGTTTCACTCATTGCCCATGCAGTTGTACATGTTTTTCAGGAAGTTCAAGAAGTGTCTGAGTTGTAGTAATTCCCCTGATATTTGCTTTGTTTTTTTAAAGAGCTTAATGGGAGCGTTTCCTTGAGTCCTGCTGACCGAATGAGGGCACTGAGTCTGAAGTTAATCTCTCTGGGGAAATTGTATGCAGGAACACCTCGATACTTTCCGTTGGGTATAACAATCCTTCTTTTTTTTTTTTTTTTTTCTTTCTCTCCCCCCGGCCATTTGCCTAAATTGCTTAATTGCTCGTCATGGTACCACTGTGGCTTGTTTCAACATGTTCTTACTCTGAATTGTAGTTTGCAGAACCAGTGCAGTTGGGATGTAATGAGGCATTGTGAATCAGCAAAAATGAATTGCAATTTAACAAAAATGATGTAAACTTTGCCATTGCATTGGCACACAATGAAGTGGTACGCAGTGACATGACAAGTTAAAATCAATCACTCAAGTGGGTTTGAGTGTTCTCCCCCGCGTCACAAATCTGAAGGATTTCAGGAGTCATGGCCTTTTCCCCCCACAGAAGTCATATGTTCACTGTATTCAGATTTTATTAATTTAGTCATTTCTACATTTATTTATTTATTCTTAGATAAGAGAATTGAATTAATAAGATTTATTTATATACTAGTATGTGCAAGGAAATCTATGTTCAAATGTAAAAACAACTGGTAAACATTAATTCAATGATAATGAATATTAATACCAATAATCAGTAGTTTTGACAGTAGGGCCATCGGTTGTTGTGCAAAGATAGTTGTATGTTTATTCTATTTTTTTTTTCAGAATTCCTGGTTAAATTTCTGGAGCAAGAAGTCTGCAGGCTGAACTGGGATGTTGCCTTCGTTAGCTACACCATGCAGGAAATTGGAATTCAGTTACCACGCCTCCTTGAAGTCTATGACCAGCTTTTCAAAACAAGAGTAATATTATATACTCATTTGTACATAACATTTATTACCATATATATAGGATACAACTCTTTACACACAAGTGTTTGCTTGTGTGACTTTCCTTAGATTATCACTAACCTTGAATTAGGATGGTTTTGCAATCAGTATAACAGTCATTACAGCATGTCCCAAGACCCCTGTCAGGCTCCAGGTGTCATGCTGCCAGTAGTGGACGCTCAAAACTAGTAATGAGCCAGTAAGAAAGGTGGAAGACCACCTATGAAACTTGGTTGTTTTGGAGGTGGTTTTGCATTTATCTCTCTAGCACACCTACTCTCACTTTTAAAAATGCAGGTTATGCAGCAGTAATGTTGTTTCCTATCTGCACTGATTACTTGATTTAAGTGCTTTATAAAATAGCTGAACTGTGTAAATGCAGAAATGTCAATAAGACTCACTGTCTCACTACAAAAGCAACAAAATCATAAAATCCGTCTCTGACAGGACCCATGCTGGCAGCGTATGAAGAAGCCTATGCACCTGGTGGAGTGCATCCATGCACTGTTAGATGGATACGTCTCTGAACCCAGCAGGGTTCCAACTTATGACAGGTGTGTGTGTATGTGTTGATTTATAAATGGATATATTAATTTAAAGTCTTTCCCGCTACTATAAATACTCTCCTCTCGACACAGGCGGCGGTTCACCAACGTGTGTCTGGACTGTATTTGTGGTTACCTTGTGGAGCTTCAGTCACTGAGTCCAAATGCTGCCTTGCAGCTCATCATTGGCAACTTCAAAACGCTTCAAGTCAAACTGGAGAAGGTCCACTGAATGCTGGATTTTTATATATTTGAATATTGCTTATAGTGAGTGCTTTGGTGTAGACTGCTTTTATTTTAAGATGAACACGGTAATTGTTTTATTAAGCCATATTACATCTCTGGATTTTTGTTGGATTTTCTTGCTGTTTGTCTAGAATGCTGTGGTTGTCAGATTTTGTACACTAATGCATTTGCAATTGACTCACTCAGAGTTAATGCTGTTTTGAATATTATATACTAGTTTTTCAGCAAGAATTTGTGCTTAAACATGGTTTTTGTTATTCAATAAAACAATCAAGTGGTGCACCATAATTGCAAGTTGCACTACACTCCTTTTGGTTATTGTAAAATTATTTTAACAGTTGTGATATGGCAATAGTTTGAACTGGTTGAACTATATGATTATGTATCATCACAGCAGGGTTTATACCTCACCACACCCTAGCAGTTTACCTGACTTTTATTTTATTCATGGCTTTTGGGCCAATGGTTTTACAAGCCATAACTGATTGATTAAATACTGTGTTCTCACAGTCATTTAAAAACCTGGTAAAAGTCATGGAACTTAAAAAGAGAATTTTTCCAGGCCTTGAAGTTTTTGAATGCATTTTTTTTTCAGTTTTTCTTTGTTAATAAAACTGCAAAATTATCAACAATTTTGTGTTTTTCTGTCAATGTGGGGTTCTATGTGTACATAAATTAGGAAATTAACTTTATTTTAGCTTTAATGATTTTAGCAAATGGCTGGAATATAACAAAGAGGGGAAAAATATTATGGGTTCTGAATACTTTCACTTTAAGTTCCAGAAAACTCATTGAAGTCTGATTGAACATGATGTACAGTACAGTCCAAAAGTTTGGACATACCTTCTCATTCAATGTGTTTTTTTCATGACCATTTACATTGGTAGATTCTTAAAACTATGATTGACCAAAACTATCAAAATCAAAACTATGAACATGTGGAGTTATGTAAATAGTCATGAAAATAAAAGAAAACACATTGAATGGAAAAAAAATAAAGAAAACGCATTGAATGAAAAGGTGTGTGCAAACTTTTGGCCTATACTGTACATAGTTTCCCGTAAGGCTGCGAGAGACATTTTTCAATGTTTAAAACTAGCTAGTATAAAGTATTTTGCTGGCTTTTTACGTAGTGAATCACGTCAAATGCTACTGCATGCATTGCTTATTTCATTGCCATATTTCAGAACTTTCACAGCAGCGGGTCTCCTTTTAAAAGTCATATAAATCAAGGCTGATGATCTAAACATGATGTAGCCCATTTTGCTCAGGCTTAGAGAAATTAAGGTTTTCAGGGTATTAATTTGGTTTAACAATATTTTGGTAAATTTGACTCATTGTGACTTTTTTTCCCCAAAATTTGCACAGAAATTTCAGAAAACATGTTATGAAAATTTGCCTTAGAGTAATTAAACAATCGTGGAAAGAACCCTGTGCATTTAATTAATGTTATTCAGCTCAAGAGTTCAGAGTGATTTGAAATCCTTAGAAATCCTTCCCTGGACTATTGCCTGTTAAGGATTCAATCTGATGTAATTGACATTTACTCATAATTTAGCTCCTAGGATACCCAAACTTTTTAAAAGGATTTTTTAAATTGTTTTGTCAGGATGTTACATCTTATTGATGTTCTTGGCATGAATAACTGGGCATCACTATTGCTTACATTCACGGCATGTAGTCCATATCTGATCTTCAAACCTGTATAGCTAGACTAAAATTAACTGCTGTTTACGTTATCAAAGTGCAGAGAACCTAACATCTTTCAATATCTACCTCACTTCAGAATAATGTAATTCATGCAGCCTTCCTACTTTTTAAATGAGTATGTCAGTTTCTTTACACCATGAAGAAAAATATAGGGAATGATGCTGGTGTAGGAAGCTGCTAAATAACTTGCAACTTCTGACACCACTGCAGAAGACTTCACATCAGTGCTGATGCGAAGTAGCAAATGTGAAAACCAGCACACCACAAAAACTGTGGCTACAGCTACCACACTCTTGGCAGCCCGGATCAGGTTTCCTGAAGAAGAAGCCTTTGCTTGTTTCCTTGTTGCATCAAGTGACTGCATCCCCATGCTTTCTTTGGTGTCTTGACCTCCTGGCACAGATTTTGCTCCTGTATTGTCTGTGACCAGTCGCTTCATGCGTTTCTGATTCAGTAGTAATGTCACTGTAATCTGCAGGCTGGAAAAAACAATTCCAGCAATGGGGACAGCATTAGCTAGAGTCAGATACAATATTTCATACGTCTGCTTGGATGCTGTAGATGGAAAATTTTCCATGCAGTGTCCTCTGCTTCCATTTTTAATCTCCAGCGTCACAAAAAAAAAGTGTGGAATGCTGAATAGTATTGCCAGGCTCCAGGCTCCAGACAGCAGAATGGCCACAAGTTGCACGTTGTCCAGTTGTACTGGTGCTCCACCACGTTTCAGCGACCCCACCAGTTTCTGATACCAAAAAATGCTGATGAACAGGGTGGAGAAGATGCTGCTGGTCTCAGAAAGATCTGCACAAAAATGAAAAATTCCACAGTATGATTTGCCCATCAACCACTCGTCTGCAAAATCTGCGATTGTATCAGGTAGGTCCACCATGTAGTTGGTGATCAGGTTGGACACAGCAAGGTTAACAAAGAGAAAGTCGTTAGTTCTGATTGAAGTCTTCGCTCTGGGCAGTGACTGAAAGCCCAGCCAGTTATTGCCAACAATGCCAGTTATGCACATAATGGCTCTTATAAAAGACTCAATCCAATCCACTGCATCCATGCTTGGGTAGAAGGTGAGAAAATTAATAAGGCAGCAGAATGTTGCTGTTTACTGTGCTCTGCTGAATTTGCATCCAGTATATGTTCTACAATTAAGTCATTAAATACGCCCCTCTGGGTTTGTTTGCTTTTCCAGGAAAACCCAACAGTGTCTGCAGGTGAGCGGGAAGAATCGTGTCAATTAAGTTCTTGTATGAGAATATAAGGAATAATTCTATAGAAATTTCTGTATTCATCCATATTAGTCTTTTCAGACATTATATGCTGTTTTAAAGAAGATACATATTATATCTGTTCTCTTAGATCCTTTAGTCCAAGTTTTCTAAAAGCTGAATCAGTTTTATCAGGGTTTAACAGAAGCATCCACTGTCTAATGTCCTTCAGACAATTCTGTATTCTGTTCAGCTGCTGCCTCTTGTCTGGCATTGCTGATAAATACAACTGTGTGTCATCAGCGTAGCAATGAAAGCTAATACTGTGTTTGCGAATGACGTCACCTAAAGGTAACATGTTTAAGGACAATAGCAACAGACCTAGGACAGAACACCAAACTCTACTTCACTATGTGTAGACAAATCACCATTGATGTCCACAAACTGATACTGATCGGTCAGAAATGATCTGATCCATACAAGGGACCAACAACGTTCTCTAACCTGTCAAGGAGAATAGCGTGATCAATAGTGTCAAACGCTGCACTCAGGTCAAGCAGGACAAGCACCGAAATGCGTCCCTGATCAGAGGCCAACAGCAGGTTAACCAGTGCTCTCTCAGTGCTATGATGAGGTCTAAATCGCGATTGATATACTTCATGAATGTTGTTACTGTCTTGGTGAGTGCTCAGCTGCTGGGCTATGACATTTTCAAAAATTTTCTATATAAATTGAAAGGTTGGATATCGGTCAATAATTTGAAAGCTGACTGTGATCAAGATCAGGTTTTTTAATCAGGGGTCTATTGACTGCTACCTTGAACGAACTTGGTGCGTGGCCGTTGCTAAGCGATGAGTTAATAATTTTAAGGATAGGATTAAGGATAGGAACATCGAATGCTACTTGTTTAAGGGAACTTGCAGGAAGCGGATCCAATGCACAAGTACATTGATTTGACGAACAGATTAGTTTAATTAATTCATGCTCTTTAAGAAGGTTGAAGCGTACTAATTGATGGTCAACTATTTGAAGATTATTTTCCATAGTAATATCAACGGAGCTGTTTGTTATGCTTCTCTATTCGTAACAATTTTAGTATTAAAGAAATGCATAAAACCGTCGCTACTATGATGATATTGAGTGACAGTATCTGTCTTATTCCTGGTTAGTTTGGCTATAGTGTTAAACCGGGATCTGGGATTATTTTTGTTCTTGTATATTAACGAGGAGCCACGCTAAGAGCCTTATTATAGTTAAGGAGGCTCTCCTTCCATGCTATTCGGAATACGTTCAATTTACTTTGACGCCATTTACGTTCTAATTTCTCGTCTGTCATCTTAAGCGAGCGTGTGTGATCATTATACCAAGGTATTACATTTTTATTTAAAAGCCTCTGCTTTCCCAATTTTTTGTTGCTTTCATGTTACTAGTAAAGCATAGTGCAGAATCCATAAAAAAAAAACACACAGGGCAATTTAAACTTGTCATTGTGCTTTCTCCACCCACGATCAAGTAGCCTTTGGTAGGTCTTGACAAATACTGACTGTACGATTATTGTCCACACCTGGAGGGTATGTGGGCTTTCTTTGAGGTTGGCTGCGTTAATGCATAATCATTCTGTTCTTGATTCTCTCAATTCTCACCAGAAAATATTCAGATGTGCCATCTGGATTCTTTATTGCTCATACCTTCCTGTAAAGTATTATAATGATACAGCAGAACATCATGTTATTCTTCTCTATTAAAATTTTCCGTCTGATTTTTTAAAATGATTTTTCTCCGAATATACTTCCACTGTTCACTACCATATTTTTAACAGATGACAGCTGATTCAGTTTAGAAGGTGGGCCAGTGCTCAGTTAACAGTCGTTTCAAGTTCTCTTGAACTCACCTCTCCCTACAGAATCCCCTGGTGCTGGAGAAATTGGTTATTCCCCACAGGTAAACACAAACTTCCAGGGACGCTTGATGCTAAACACTGCTTGATGCTGCTATGAAAACTGCATATACACAATTTATCATGTTTAATTCAACAACATTAAAAACATCTCCACAATACATCAGCTGCCAGGAAGCCCATGCTACAGTGTAATTTAAACAGATGAAGATAATTGGAGGTTGGTGTCTGTGCATGTGAAAGTTCTGATTGCATCTATGTTTGAAGGCCAGAAAACTGCACCTGCTGGTAGCAAGGTCACATCTTTCTCTCAAAACTCAACCACCAAGTGCTACTGAGGGTTTAAGGGCTGTGTCACACCCACGCAGCTACTTGTTCAGATAGGGGCTGCTGATTATTCACCATTTCCTGCTAATCATCTATTGCTCACACTCTCTCTCACAGCAACAGCAAAAACCTGTTCTAGGTATGTGGGAGATAGCATGCATGTTGGGACAGAGACACAAAGGCAGCCAACAATAACATACCGCTGACAATGGGAAGATGCAGCTAGTTTCTCATCCTCAGGGCAGTAAAAGCTTGTTGTAAGTCATCGACAAGGCACTACATGCTCATCTGTTATTCTGGATCTGTGCTTTGAATCAATGATTTTCATATAAGAGAATACAGATGAACATTCATTGTGAAACACAGCTAACCACACGGTGACACAATGAAATGTGTCCTCTGCTTTTAACCCATTATCCTTAGTTAGCTGTTGGGAGCAGTATGTGGGGACAGTGCTTTGTTCAGTGGAACCTCAGTGGCAGCTAATTTTCCTAAGTCTTTGCCCTGATAAAGTTCTGCCTGCATGTGAGAAAAGTTTATGCAGGTTACAGTGTTGCAGCCAATCAGACCACAGTTGTAGCTTTTAAATGCATTCACAGAACTGACCATGTTGATTATATGCTTATCCTTACCTGAGCCTTTAACCAGCTCATTGAGAAGTTCACTAAGATTTGTCAAGAAAGCTAAATCAAAAACTGTTCAAACTGAATCTTTATGTATTGTTTTGAATCTGAATTCCAATGAAAAAGCATTTGAACATCTCTGAAAAAGTAATGCAAATTTGTGTTTGTACAGCATGGTCTGCATATATCCAGATCAAGTTTAATTTGTGAATGCCATTCATTTTATATGCAACTCATGGGACATTGTGGAAAGCAGTCAGTGTATTTGTGGAGTTTTGGCAATAACACTTCAGGTCAGTGTTAGCGCTCACATTGTGATGGTTCTTGCAGTCTCTGATCTAAAATCAGTTGAACTGTACAGACAGTGGGAGGTGCTTGGTGAACGTAAGCATGATTGCTGGATGTCACCATGGTTTCTTTTCTCATACTGTTAGAAGATAGGCGGTCTCCCGAATTGCTTACATACATTGAAGAGAATGTTAGTGACACACAGTGTTGGGGAGCAACAAAATACATGTACCAAAGTTACGTATTTAGAATTCAAAATACAAGTAGCTGTATTTCGTTACAGTTACAATTTAAATGAGTGATAATCAGAATACAGTTACTTTGTTGAAATAAATGGATTACACGGCGGTCTGATCCCCAAGGGCCCCGCTGCCCAGGGGCCCTTGGGGTGCAGGGGGCCCATGGGGCCCCTAGCCCAAAACAATTTGCAACGCAAATTTTTTTCACATTGGAGAACTTGCAATGCGTAAATCATGGGGAGAGACCTATCTTTTCCCATGGTAATAACCAGGCTGCTGAATATAAATGGGATGATTAGCAAAAGTGCTTTGATTTAGAGCATGAATTGTGTGACATTCAAATAATGTACAATCTGGTTGTGCTACGTTGCTACCTGTCTCTATAAACAGAGATGGGTAACCTGGTGCTAACATTAACGTGAGGTAATGGCATTAGGCTGTACTGATTATAATTTGAGATCCAACTTACTGTATCAACTTAAGCCACCTTCTTTTCACTTTTTCCGAGGTAAAAAGATTTTGTCAACATCATTCTGGTTTTACAACACGGTACACCGCACTAGTTTGGACCCACAAGTGGCATGGTGACGTAACAACTAGCCATTCCAGAGGGGGGGGGGGGGGGGGGGGGGGGGGGGCTCGCGAACATTTTGCCCAGAGGCCTACACGACCCATAATCCGTCCCTGGTCTGATCCGCGCCCGCGCAGCCCCGAGATACGCGTGCGCCTGCTGCCACCAGGACGACAATTCCGCTAAATGTTCCATTGTCTCCCAAGTACAGTATGAGTGCGAGGAATAATTAATTCAACCATTTTTATAATCATTTTTTTAATAAATATCTTGGTATTGTTCACTGATAAGGCTTGTAACCTCATTATTTTTTGCACGCATTAGAAAAGCAGCACCTCATATGTTTATGGCAATTGTTAGCCCATTTTTTGGGGGGGATTTAAGTTTTTCAACCAAATAGTTCAGCACTGACACCTTAGATGGTTCTTGTGGCATGCCTTTGTTAAATGGCCATGAAGTAATTGCTGGATTGCATTAAAACATATATTGTCTTGTGTTTAAAATGATATCTGGTGGCAAGGTTTAAAGTGCATTTTGTCATTGTCACATCATGTTTAAAATATCTGATTTGTATTGAAGGATCTTTAGTATTTTGAAATTATTTGTGGAAGAATAATATTGACAGTAAATGCCAAAAAAGTAAATTTATTAATTTTTGAGAATTGTTTTATATATTACCTCTTTTTGTCCTAATCAGGAAGAGGGTCATTGAAAATGTTTTTTTCCTTGTGCAAGGCTACTTTTTATTTTAAATATGTGATGGAATATGTTGGTGACCATAACAGTAAATACTTTTCAATGGCATATTTTATATTTGTCTAATACTCTTCCACTTTTCAGCTTTATAAATAAAGAAATGGTTAAGGAAAAACAGGTTTTTTTTATTATCTGTTACATTCATGTAGTTGTAAAAAGCATGACAAAATATTAAGTAATCCAAAGTATTCAGAATACGTTACTCACGTTGAGTAACTTCACAGAATACGTTACAAACTACATTTTGGGGCATGTATTCTGTAATCTGTAGTGGAATACATTTTAAAAGTAACCTTCCCAACACTGGTGACACACTAAGACGACTGGGACGACTGCAGAGGGAACATGTTCTGCATTCTTGTGGTTTAAGCCTTCCTCTTTGGCCATGTCTGTGTTTCAGGTAAATCTTTCCAGTTTAAACCTATAAAAGTGTGAGCATGATGAAAACCTCTGCAGCCCATAATCTACTTCTCAAATTTACTTCTCAAATTTAGACCAGATTGAGTGTCTGAATCTATCAGACACATTCTTTAATCCTACAAATGAGCTCAATGAAGGGGACAAAATGCAACAAATATGTGGACTTCTGATCCAGACAGACAACTAATCATCATGAATGAGACTGACCTCAGTGACCTAAACCTGAGATCCAGACACCTGGAATTAAGGATTGCGCATGTTCAGTCTAGCAATGAAGGGGCCTTTCGGTGCACTGCATCGTGTGAATGTGGGGGAATTGCAGTTGGCCACATCATTAGTCAGAGTGAAAGGTATGGTTCCTGTTTTTACTTAGAAGTACAAAAAAGTTAACAGTTAAACAACTTTATTTTTATAAAGTGCATTTTTAGTTTTGCTTTACATGAAAGATAATACCATGTAAAAAGAAACAAAAATAATGCCTTCTGTCGCATCGCAGTTGTAGCTATAAGCTCCTTACAATTTTGTGCTATGGTAATTAAGAATTAAGTTGCACTGCAAAATATCACAGGAATGCATTATGGAAGTCCCGAAAACCCATTCCGTCTGTCTCTCCCTGCTGCCAGAGGGCTGCGCCCCACCCCCTTGTTGACCCAGTCAGACGCATGAGGATGGTGGTGATCTTCTCCACGTCTGAATGGGAGGGAAGAGCAGCAAAGTACATGCCACACAGCCCGACTGCCCAACTCGCGTCTCCATCGCTCTCGCAGTCGTTGTCCGTGTCGTCCCAGGCCGCATTTTTCTCCGCGGTTCTCTTCCTCTGCTTTTTTCCTCTGCGCTTTTGGCATGAGGGATGGCATTCTGTCACGACAGCAAGCTGCCGGGGGAGGAAGCGCAGAAACTGGACATTCGGGAAACAAATAAACGCGGCTCGGTGGATGAAAACAGTGGAACCTAACAGGGGAAAAACACAAACGAGCCCGCAGTTCAGGCAATTGCCAGAACTCTAAACACACCTTAACAGAAACAGATCAAGTTCACACACAGAGTCCACGAAAATGCTGTCCCTGCAGAGGGGCGGAGCCACAGGCTTTTAAAAGCTATCCAGATTGGGCACAGGTGATGTGCCCAGGTGCCGTCTATCCTGACAATTTTACGTATAACTGCAAAACTAATCTATCTGTGTTAATAAATTCTATGTCAAGGTAACATCAAATAAATTAAATTCATTGCTAATAATGTCAGATTAACAAGGTCAAGGTCAACCTCTGATGTCCAACGTCCACCGCCACCAGTTAAAGTCCCCTGCTGATACTACAGAACATATATATGCATATATCTAAAACCTCTCATTTAATTTGATTTATTCCATAGAGACTTCCAGACACAACCCCGGTAGATGATGTGGAGCAAATGAAGCCAAAGGCCATGGGTCTGTGTGTCTGTCATCCTCAGTTTTTTTGGAATTTAATGCCAGGTGAACATTATGTTGCTGTTTAAATGATTTCAACTGCAGTTAGGAGGAACCATGTTGAGATGAATGTTCCTCCTCTCAGTTTCTTTTTGCACTATTTTCTGCCATTGCCCAAATAGCAATTTTTAATATATTGCAAAGTTTATACAGGTCAATCTATAGGTAAAAGGAAATAAAATATATACATTTAGATGTTGGGTCTAACCTTGATCAAGCCAAGCCTATATTAAAGATTTTAGCATGTTCCTGGAAGGTATTGGTTATGTTTCTGAGAGGTAAATGTATTGCCTTGCTTATTTAAACCAACCTTCTTTTTTCTGAGCCTGTTATGTATTTGATGTAATAATTGATTGTTATATGTTCACTTTAATGTGTAAATTTTGTTGATCGCCTGCTTTATGTTTGCTTGTCTTAGAGTCTTGTTGGTGAAAATTATTGCTGAAATTAGGCCTTGATCACTTTTATTGCATATTATTTACACTTTCTTATTCCCTAACATGCAAGCACATAGTACTTGATCCTTTTGTTCAAATCCTATAAAACATTTTTGGCCTACATTCTTATGCTGCCTCAAAGTTTTTTGGCCAACTCTAATGGCTTCAGTTTGCTCACCTTCAACACTGATTGATTCCTACCCAAGTTATTCCTTTCAACAGCATATTCATTTAAGGGTGTGAACACTTATGAATTATAAACACTTGTCAGGGTGGTAGTAGCCTAGTGGGAAACACACTCGCCTATGAACCAGAAGACCCAGGTTCAAATCCCACTTACTACCATTGTGTCCCTGAGCAAAACACTTAACCCTAATTTGCTCCAGGGGGACTGTCCCTGTAACTACTGATTGTAAGTCGCTCTGGATAAGGGCGTCTGATAAATGCCTTAAATGTAATGTAAATGTTATGATGCAACATACACGCTGTAAATGTACATTTTCATTTAAGGCATTTGGCAGATGCCCTTATCCAGAGCGACTTAAGTGTAACTTACAAAAATGTAAGTGCAATACTTGCAATATTTGCAATATTGAGATCTATTGCAGTCACAAAAGCATTTCACTGCATATTATACTGTGTATGACTGTGTGCGTGACAAATAAAAATTGAATTAGAATTAGTTTCGGCCCTTCAAAGTCTTGGTCTCAATAAATTAGGTTTTACTTGGTCTTGGTTTAGGAGGTCTTGACTAAAGCAGGTACTGGTTAATCCTCCACCAACATCACTCACTCAAAAATCTCACCATGTTGTACACTTGTGTCAGTATCCTTTCTCAAGGGTGACATTGTAGAAATAAAGGTGTGAAATTAATAATAGTGAATGAATGAAGCAGAAGTCAAGAGTTGCATGTGCAAGCAATATATTCAACAAAAACACAAACATAAGTATTCAGTATTTGGACATGTCAAAATTAAATTTTAGTAAATCATCTTGGTCTTTATTTTACAACATGCATTCATTTATATTAACCAATGACTTAAAAAAACAAATGTTGTCATCACTCACAGTGAGGCACACAGAAAGCCTGGTAACCAGCAATCAGATTCATCTCAACAAAGGCTGAGCTTAAGACAAAACGTTATAATAGCTTTGTCTCACTAGCTTGTCGTTTTCAGGTTCCTGTGATCCATGGCATGCGTCTTTAGGCTTCACCTGCAGTACAGCACTGACGCGATCATAATGTACCTCTGTCACCTCATGGCTCTGAAACACCAAAGGGAGTGCCATGCCCGGAGATTCCAGCATGTACTGAAAAGCAGAAGAAAAAGCTGGTTCAAAATCATTCATTCAGTAGGTGAGGACAACGCAGGTGATTTTTTGGTTCTACAGGAAGTGCGGAATGAAAGGAATCAGAGCATCTAACTTCCTATTTAGTTTTTTTTATCAATGCAATGTTGAAGCAAGTTTAGATCCTACCTGTTTGAAATGTTCAGGTAGCCTAGCATTGGGATAGAGGAACCTGAATCCACGGTAACTGCACCAAGTGAACAGCAACATCACCATAATGCTCAGCAGTGCCAAAAATCCTTCAAGGTGTAACGAGTGGTACACTGCACAAAGACAGAATCACATTTCATTTTATATTCTATTACAATTTTATATTCTATTGCATTTGCAACTCCCAAGCCAAGCCATGACTGAATCGATTAAGATTATCTAATTGCTTTACTCACAAGAGCTAGGGGTTCTGATGCACGTAATGTTGCTCACATCTTCTGTGATGTTTTGTGTCTGGATAAAGAACTGTGCTTGAACACAGCATCGTTTCTCCAGCTGCGCTGCAGGCAGCGGGAGCTTCAGACTCCCCAGCTCAGTGGTGCTCCTGTTCCACACCTGAAGAAACACACACCTCACTGTCCTTTTATGTATATGAAAGTCTTTTTCAGGGTTTCCTTTGTATCCCTTTGTGTCTGTATGTGAGTACCTGGTTTTCTTCTCCTTCCATCCAGTAGGTGATCAGATAGGTCACTAGTCCGTAGCCATGTCCAATGCTTTTTAGCACTTGATGATGAATGTTTACATCGATCAACCCATCCACCCAAACAAGGGAAATGACCAGAGGCCCGATTTTATCTGGGAATGGAATTGTGAAACAGGAGGACAATCCCTATCTGAAATGCTCACTTGTCCTTCTGGTTAAGCAAATAAATACATCCTATCAGCATGGTTCAGGCCTGTAGAGATGTAAATGTGAAACCAGAGATTTAAAGTTTTGTGTTTCAAACAATATCTCTGTCCACACACAATATACAGAACCTAAAACCACTTTGCAATCTAGTCCATCTAGGTCTGTCCTGCAAAGGCCGTCAGGTTTGGTGGCATTACATTGGTACCTGAGCTCAGCCGAGCTATGTGGGTCACTTGGTCACCAAGCACCCCCAGACATGGATGATCTTGATAGCCCAATACCAGGAGGGGTATACTTTAATATGCATACTTTGGAATATGCATAATCTGGACAGCTAGCCGCTGTGGACAGTGTATTTCTTGCCATATGTGACAGTGTATTACTTGGTGCCTATCTTAAGACTTGTTAAACTGGGCAGGTTAAACTTGCATGAAAGGGAGAAGTCCCCTAATGGGAGAAGTCCAATGGAGGCAAGAACGTGGGGGAGAATCTGGACATCTTTGACCATTTAGATGCAAGAAATGTTACATTTTTGTTGGCTTCTGCTCAAAGAAGAGTGAGAATCCCTCACCAGGCAGAGGAGGTAGGGCACACACAGGTTGGCTGGGAAGGCTCTTCCTCTGGCCAGGAGAAATGACTGCAGCCTGCAAACAAACACGACTGCCCAGCTTAACATCCGATATGGTGAGCCTCGTATGGCCCTCTTTAACGTCCTGCTCTTTGACCTGCACAGAATGGAACATTCTCAATATACCAGTGATGATGAAACAAGTGTGAATGAGGCTTGGCTTGTATTTATTATTGTTCCTGTCCTTGTTATTTTATTTCTTGATGTGCGTACAGTCTTTCATAACCTTCTTTGCACTTTAACCGAGGCTTCTTTTTTTATTTTTGCCTTTTTTTCATACTTTCTCACGGACCGCTCCAGATGCGCTTACTCTGGGCTGTTGCTTTGTCCAGACGCACTGCCTCGAGTCTCTGCTTTGTTTAGATCTGACCTTTTTTTTCCATCCCAGAATGGATGTCTGTGGAATTTGCAATTTTTTATGGACCATAGCTTGCATGTATTGGCTTCACCCAAGATCTTCTGATAAGTCCCTGAAAGGATTTCAGCAGTACTTCACATGCACCACCCGCATGGGGAAGATTCTGGACAAATGCTATGGTTCAAACTCTGATGCACACAGATCTCTCGGCTTGGCTGATCACCATACCATCCTGTTTGCACCAGCATACACACCAATCATCAAAATGGCAAAGAAGATTGTTAAAAACATCAAACAGTGGACCGAAGAAAGCGTCCAAACTCTACAGGGATGTTTTGAATCTACAGACTGGGACAACCTGCTTTCCTCCAACAATATTCACAAACAGGCAGACAGTCTCATCATACATCTTCTTCTGTGTTGACAACATCATCCCATTCAAAACAGTCACCACTTTTCCTAACAATAAACCTTGGCTCACCAAAGAACTCAAGGGTATCCTAAACAAAAACAAAATGATCTTCTTTACTGTCTCAGAATCTGCAAAGAAGGAAATCCACACAGAAGTCAAGCTTGCAATTAAAACAGCAAAACTAAAACACAAAAACAAAGTGGAGAAGAATTTTCTGCCTGGCAGAGCTGGAGGTACACAGTAGCCTCCAGCCCCAGACACATCCATGTAGAGGGCAGCAGCACCACATCCCATATTTCAGACCTTTCATCCAGAGCTCCATGGAGCTGGAAGCAGTCCACAGTCATCCCCATTCCCAAGAAAAGCAAAATCAAAGACCTGAATGATCTTCAGCCTGTGGCTCTTAACTCTCTTGTGATGAAAGCCACAAAGAGAATCGACAACCAGACAATCCTGTGGATACTGGACTTTCTGACCAACAGTCTCACTCTCTCTCTCCGACCTCTGTTACACCTTGACCAGATCACCCCAAGGCTGCGTGCTGTCTCCCCTGCCCTTCATCTTATACACAGACAACTGCAGGGTCAGACAGCCCAACTGTCGCCTGGTAAAGTACGCTGATGACAGTTCTCCTGTCCCTGCTGTCAGGCCCCTCTCTCAACCATGGTGCTGTTCTGTAGGAGTTTGTGACACTTCACGTCTGGAACATTACGTCAGCAAAACCAAAGAGATGGTGGTGACCTTCACCATCAGGGCCTGGCTGCAGCAGTTACCACCTCCATCCACTGGAAAACAATAGAGCTAGTCGAGGAGTATAAATACCTGGGCACCATCTTTGACCACCTACTGAAGTTCTCCTCAAACACAGAGGAGATCCTCAGAAAGTATCATCAGTGGCAATACCTTCATAGGAAGTCTTTTGGAGTCAGAAAAGATATTTTATGTGATGTTTATGGTTGTTCTTAATAATCTTTGTGTGTAATTACTTTAGGAACATTGTATCTGTCACTACCATTGATTTAGATGAGGAATTGAATGACAGATATATGTAAAAAAATATATATGTAGAAAATTCTAAAGGGTTCACATACTTTTTCTTGCCACTGTATACACTTTTGTCCATATCTGTATTAAACAAAATCCTAATTAAAGTCAATCTCATGAACCAACTTGTTGTTGAAAAAAAAAGTAAAACCAGAAGAACACAAAGTCACAGGTTCAAACTCCACTTACTACTATTGTGTTCCTGAGAAAGATACTTAACCCTCAATTGCTCCTCCTCCTGTTCCTGTAACTACTGATTGTAAGGTACTCTGGAAAAGGCTGTCTCTATAAATGTTAAAAGAAAATCATTGACTTTAAATCCATCACCCAGGGAGCTGATTGAGATTAATGTTTTTAAACTGTAAACTAACATATTTGACAATCAAGTTCATCCTCCTCAGGGCCTAGTCCTTCCTCTCGTCACCCATACATGCGTCACCCATACATGCATCAGTCCACTGTTGCTGCTCATTCCACTTGTCTTCCAGGGTCCATAATTACAAAAAACATTTTAATGTCGGTGAAATTCACCTCAATTTTACTGTCCTCTTTCCAGTATGTGAGTTTATATTTAGGTGGCTTGCCCAGGATTTGACTGAGGCTGGACATTTTAAACTTGGGTGCAGTGACTGTCAGCTCCAGATAACTCTGCCTTAACACCATAAATACAGTTGGAGGGCCGATGATACCTGAGAAAACACAAGACCTAGTTTACCTCCCTTATTTACAGGGGTTTCTTGCACATGATTCTACATTCTAACATGTAACATGCAGAACAATTTTGCATTTGTACATTTGTATATTAATAGGTTACATACTGTGTACATCAGGTGTGAATTCAGTGGTCTTTGCCCATTGAAAAGCTTTTCCGGGTTCCACGGCCCTCACTCTGAAGGTGTAGATTCCATATGGTGTGGGTAGTGCACCAAAATCACAATGCAGCGCCTTCACTTGGACACACACTGCTTTATAACGCTTTTCTACCAGGCTGTTCCTGCCCAGACTCCTAATGCAGAGAAAACAAACAATACCTTTGTGTTTTTAATGATGGGAAGTACTTTATATAACTTCTTGTTCTGCAAAATGAAAAACACTCAGATTATTGTTCTTGATTTCTACTCCCCATGTAGAAACAGAAAATGTCAGTATCAACTGTATTGTCCCATCATCCAACTGGTGAATTTAGAACTCTAGACTGAGTGGGTAAAATTAACATTGTCTCACATGTCATATTCAGCTGTGTAAGTGAGATTAGCCCTGTATGCCAGTGCAGGTGGTGGTCTCCATTCAAGAACTGCTCCCATGTTGATGGACGTCAGAGTCACATTTACAGGCTGGGTCATCAAGGCTGCAATCACTTGACCCCACCCCCCACACAAATAGAAGTCAAAGAGGTGAATAAACTGTATTATCTCCATGGATATGCAAAGGTGAACTGGTTAAACCAAATTTTAAGAGACAGTTTACAGGTTCATGGATGTATAGCCTTGCTCACGATTTAGTTCTGCTAGCTACATTACATAAAGATTATATGGGTGATATCAACAATCAAAAAACTTGGATGGACTTTTATTTTTTATAACTGCATAAACATATGACCAATTTGACAGTATTGTACATGTGTTGTCTATTTCTGTATGTATGTAATTGTATTGAAACCTGGTTATTATCACTGTGTGACCTATAGATCAACATGCTGTAGATACTCACTATGAAACTTAAAAATCTTACTATTACCAAACATATCACCTACCTATTATTTTTACATCACGTCAGCCCATCGGAAAGTTTAACTCTCTCAACCATGAATTAACCCACAAATAATACATGTTAAACAGTAAGAACTGAACAGACTTACCATTACCAGTAAACAAAATATTTTCAGCAATGAAAGCAAGTGTAAAAATCATCATAAGCCACATTCCCTCCAACACACTCATTGTTCCTCGACTCTGCAACCAGGTTATATAAAAATGGGGAAACAAAGAAGTAACCAATAACTGGTAATGGCTTCCAACAGAGTAAATCTGGCAAGCCATTTAATCCTTTATTCAACCTTTCAAATAGTACAATCCATGTTAGTCACATGTTTTAAAGTCAACCAAGTCAACAGAGATAAAAACGCTTTAATGCTGACTTATGGTCAAGTGTGGTCTGTAGAGTCAACCTTTATGCTGTGCAACAGATGCTCCAGTGTGCATATGATTCAGTCTCTGCATTCTTTCCGAAGCGTTTCGGTTGTTTCTGTGTCTGCTTAGGTGGTTGCCGTAGGAAACCAAGTCTTCAAACTTGAGAAGCTATTGTGGCAGGTTGGACTGAGTGCTTACATGAGGCAGGGCTTGCAGAGGGGAGGAACCACACTTCTAGGTGTCATTCATACATTTATTTCCCAGATAGGTGCTTGACCAGAGGTCACAGGTTTTCTGAAGACTTTTGCATAATTTGGGGGTCATGTCGACAGGTTGAGGAGCTATTAACTGATATCATTGTAGAGTATATGGAAAATATGATATCTATGCTAAACTTACAATAGAGTAGAATTTGCCTTGCTGTAAGCACTGGTAAATCCTTATGCCATTTAGTTGTACAGGGTATTGCAGGGACTGATTTGCATGGACAAGTGGAGGCAATAATGATGATGATGGGACCTGAGGCAAGTGAGGATAGGGCAGATGAGGTTTGAGCTGCCAAGAACACCGAATTTATTGTAGTATATGCAAATATGCAATTTTGGAAACACACTGCAATATTTGTATCAGTCCCTGTATCAGATTTAGAGTTTACCCTGTGTTTCATTTGTTTGGTTTAAATGCTATTTGAGTTTTTTTGGTTGAGGAAGTTTTCTATTAAATGCAACATCAACTGAATATTTTTATAGTGTATTTGTGAATTGACATCCACTGCATAACAATAGGTGTTCCAAGGTTGCAGCATACTATGGGGCACTTACCTGTATATACTAAAAAAATAATATTATGCAATATTATCTAGAGACCTCTTAAAACTGTAAACTGAGGCCCCGTGCACACGAGAACGCTTTTCTTCTGCACACAAGCATTATCTGAAATGTTGTCATCTACACAGACACACAGAGAACACCCCAAAAGCTGTTTTAACACCCCTCCACACCTGTAAGTGGTGCTGTCACTCCCCACACTAACCCAAAGTGCTCTCCTTGGTTGACGTGTCGTTGTCGTGTGGATGGGGCCTGAACAGTGTGGATCTTTGACCTTTCAAAGGCAACTTCTACACATCCTTATCTCTTTTACCCCTATGGCCATCGTATATGCACAATAACTATTACAATATTCTAATCACTGGACTGTTTAATTAATCTTGCATTATTTCTAAAATACAATAGTAATTTGGCCCACCCAAGCTCTTGTCTTAAGAACAGCAAAATGTCTCACAAAGCTTTACAAAGATCCATTTTCCAAAAAACAATAAAAAAATGAACATAATTATCTGCCACAAACATATTTAAAATGTACACAATTACTGTCATTAAGGAATAAACTTTCTATCAATTTTCAGTGAGAATATGGACAGGGAATTGCACTTGTTAAAGAAAGCCAGCACTGCTATCATTATGGAGAAAAACATGTAGTACATAGTACACTGAGCACAATTTGTAACAATGTTGGGATAAAAAAAAATATCACAATTTCCGTTAATGCTGGTTAAATGGGGCTATAAAAAACATGCAATCCCAGCACCAGCATGTCACGTGGATGGAGAAGCCAGGTGGGCTTGTGAAATATAGTGGGAACGGATGGAAAGTCCCATGGCCAAGTCGTCTGTCTGCCTGTTGTGCTGTGCCAATGGACACCATGAAGGTGTACATGAAGAAAAGGGAATACTGGACATCCACTCCAACACACGTGCACATTCATCCTACAGTGTACAAATTCACATGCAAATTTGCACACAAACACATAGAAAACGTTCACACAGACACATACATACAGAAATAAACACATGCAGACATACTTGCACTCCTATACATAAATGCCGATGTATGCACACACTCTCTCTCTCACAGACACACACTGTCATCTCCATTTGTTTCTGCTCTGGGTGTCATTGTCTCAAAAAAGCTCAGCTGATTCTCTTCATCACTCATCCTCATCCTCTTCATTAGACAATGCTGAGACACAGGGATGCAGACATTCCTGGAAGAAGCCCACCAGTGCCTGGCTCAGGTGCTGCTGACTCCTCTCTGACAGATAGTGTCCCTCATCTGGGTACATCTACAGTAAAGAAATCAGGGAAAGATTAATTGGGTTAAAGAGTCCATACTGACAATTCTACCGGTAAAAAAAAACTGGTTCTGTCACAATTCCATTATAAGATGGGTTACTGCAGGATGTGTGATGTTAAACATGTGTGACTGCACATCACATCCCAAACTGTAAATGTTGATGTGTTGATTTACAAATGTCTGTACAATAATTGGAAATTTGACTTAAGCTGAAGGTACATTTGATGTCTAGATGAAAGGTAAACAGAGGGGTGAGTATTCTATTTCTATTTCTGTCTTTATCTGGGGTAATTTTACAAATAGGTATTGGTAAATAGATTAAAATGGGCTATTACAGACAAACAATGAAAGACCAACTAGTTCTAATGGCTGCCAACTCTACAACTCTAGTCTTTAAGAAATAGAAAAATTCAGTCAAGTATTATGAATTTAAAACCTTTTCTATCTGCCCCATGCAGCTTATTAGACAACACATCCAGTGTCCACATTAATTTATGTTGCATGTACTGTGTACATTAAAACCTGTCTTTTTTAACACATTTAGTATAAAAAACCCTCACCTGCATGGTATAGTTAGCTCCAAGATGAATGAGGTGCTTGATGAGCTCAGCTGAGTGCTGAAAGTGCACTTTGGCTGAGAGAGACACAGGTCGGTTAAAAAGAGTTCATGCATCTACCTGCATGTAGTGTTACATCTAAAATATCCCTCACCATCTGCTGTGCCATGAATAAGCAGGAGCTTCATGTCTTGCAGTCCTTTTGAAATGGGCAGCACACTGGAGAGCTGAAATCATCAAAAAACAATATATCAATGTACAATTATTGTATAGAAAAAATTGCTCTTAAATACATACAGCAAACACCCATTCATATAGCGGTAACACACGTATGTAACCATGAACATGATGTATAATTGTATATGTAGAATTACAGTGAAAGTGAAGTAATTGTCATTGTGTAACACAGCAGAGCACACAGTGACACAACAAAATGTGTCCTCTGCATTTAACCCATCACCCTTGGTGAGCAGTAAGCAGCCATGACAGGTGCCCGGGGAGCAGTGTGTGGGCATGGTACTTTCATCAAGAGGACCTCAGTGGCACAATGCATGTTATTTAGGTAACTAGTGTATGAGAGAGGACAGATCATTCAACATATTATTTGTGAATAGATTAAAGGAGCAAAGTCTTGAAATTGTTATTATAGCTGTTGTGCAATTATTGTCCCCACCAATATCAAATGACTGCTGGTTTGTCCGCACCAATAATTTTGATAAAAGAAAAACACTCCATTAATGTCTAATTGAATGCACCAGTGTTTAAATATACAAAAGGTAAAACTGTTTTGTCTACTTAAATCTGGACACCTAAACACACATTACTAGTGTGGCTTTGACATGAGAGCTACATTTGTGACATGACAGTGTGACAGGAAGGAGCATGATCTTTTATTAGGATAATTTATTTTATTAGGATAAGTATTATTTGCCTTAATCATACAGTTATGGACAATAATGATTCTTTACACAAAAACATCCAACATATTAATCATTTGTAAAATACTGTTGCTCAGGTAGAGGAGAAGATTATATATTCAGGAGTATAATTCACACAAAAACTTTACATCCTCTGTTTCAGCGTAAAGCCACCATCTGACAACTCTACTTCTTCAGCATTAGACTGACCACAACGGGTACACTTTCTCTACATTTAACAGTGCATTGTAAAATTATCATATTGGATAACCTGACAAAAGTCTTGTCGCTTGTGTACAAATTGACCTCAAGTGCCGCTTCAATATATTTCTAATCAAGATTTTTTTACAAGAAAAGGCTCATTTTATTCCCAACAGCTTTTGTAATAATGTTTCAGTGCAAAACGAAACTATTCAAAAAGTATTCTAATATTCAAAGCTTGGTAAAGCACATTGAGTCAATTTTTGCAAAGACATAAGTGTAGTCATATGAGCTTCACCTATAACTAATAATGGATCAATTAGGTCTCAAGTATGTATAAAAAGAACCCCATTACGCTAGACCTTCACATCAACTGCAACTAGACCTCTGCAAACATGCCTAACATTCACCCTGAGACTAAAGTGTTGATTATCAAGAAGCTGAAGACCAGATCCACTGCTGATGTGGCAGACAATGTGTCTCAGCATCAAGTACAGAGGATGAAAAAAAATTAGAAGAGACTGGCGACCTTTTAGACAAGTCCAGGTCAGGCTGACCCTGTAGGACAACTGCTCGAGAGAACCGTTTGTTGGCTTGAAAATCCAAGGCCAGCCCATTTTCCACTGTAGCAGAGCTCCACGAGACCTGGAGTCGCTGTGTCAACCAGTACAGTTTGTCAGATTCTGTCTCGAAATGGTCGAATCAGTGCCCAGAAGCCAGCACTAAACAAAAGACAATTGAAAAACCGTGTGGTGGGGTGGGTGCTATAGGATTTATAAGGGGGTTATAAAATTTACAGAATAAGATAAGATAAGATAAGATAAGATAAACCTTTATTAGTACCACAAGTGGGAAATTGCACTTGTCACGGCAGAAAGTGGATAGAAGCAGAAGGTAATAGCAGCAAAAAACAGAGGTAATAGCAGCACGAAAAATAAGATAAATATGTATCTGTATATATGTACAAATTTACAATTTAAACAGTTAATAATTTAACAGAATGTGCCAAAGTGTGTGTGTTTGTCTGTGTATGTGTGGTCAGGGTGGTAGTAGCCTAATGGGTAACACACTCGCCTATGAACCAGAAGACCCGGGTTCAAATCCCACTTACTACCATTGTGTCCCTGAGCAAGACACTTAACCCTAAGTTGCTCCAGGGGGACTGTCCCTGTAACTACTGATTGTAAGTCGCTCTGGATAAGGGCGTCTGATAAATGCTGTAAATGTAAATGGTCAGCTGTGAGGTCTTTGTTACAGAGTCTGACAGCGGTGGGAAGAAAAGACCTTCTGAATCTCTCCTTCCCACATCGTGGGTGCAGTAGCCTGCCACTGAAGGAGGTGCTCAGTGCTGTCAGAGTTTCCTGCATGGGGTGGGAGATGTTTTCCAACAGGAATGACAGCTTAGCCTGTCACTCACCACCTCCACTGGGTTCAGAGGGCATCCTAGAACAGAGCTGGCCTTCCGGATCAGCCTGTTCAGCCTCTTCCTGTCCCCAGCGGAGATACTGATACCCCAGCAGACCACACCGTGAAAGATGGCTGATGCCACTACAGAGTCATAAAAAGTCTTTAGGAGTCTTCAGGTCTCCAAAAGACCTGAGCCTAATATTGAAACATTACATGTTTACCCTGTTATATCCCTGTTTAAAAACGATAAAAATATTGTTGGAAGGAAAAACCGCAGGATGGTGCTCCATCACATACACAAAAGATGCTCCACATCAAAAGATGCTCCAGGATTGGCCAGCCCAGTCACCAGATGAAAGAGGATTCATGGAAGACGAAACCAAAGAATATTGAAGAACTCTGGGAGGCATGCAAGACTGCTTTCTTTGCTATTCCTGATGACTTCATCAAATCCTTGACAAATCGCATGGATGTGAGCATGGAGCATCAAGCTCATGGAAGTCATACAAGATATTAAATTTGGATCTCACAGCACCACTACTTAATTTGCTGACAAATTTTTCTATTTGCAATAAATTTGTTAAATTTCTGTATGGGTCACATAATTTTTGTCTTTCCAAAATTTGACGTTTCTGTCTTGATCAAATGATAAATCTTTTTTCAGTGAAAGTAATTCATTTCAATACATTTGGTAAGGTTTTAGCTTTTCATATGAGCTATTTCTAACACCAATTGATTAATTAAAAGTCAGGTTAAGAGCAGGTGTTTCTACAAAATAGATAAGCGACAAGACTCAGGGACTGTATAGTGGAGATTTCAGACTGCATTATGCACAGTGAATGAGCAGATATTTCAGATACAGAGCCTCTGAGTCTGATCCTCTGATTCGGATTTTTATTTTGATGATTGAAATGTTAACAGTTCAAGTAATTTGCCTGTTCAATTTAGCAATGGTTATTAATGGCTATGAAATACAATTTAATGAATTTGTTTTTTCACACCAATGTTTCCTTATAGAGACTAATCTAAACTTTAGAGAGGTTAATTCTGTCAGTTCATAAGTCAGTTCACACTGATCTCTGAAGAGAAGTGAAAATGAAACAAGGTACCTGATATCTGTTGTCGTTATTTGATGGCATGCCAAGGTATCTCTCAGCGAAGAAGGAGTCTTGGAGGAAGAGAACAAGACATGATTATTGATTTCTCTTCTTAGCACATAGAAGCCATTATTTGCTCAGAACGAAACTCTGACATCACCATAGAGTTTCCAGTCAACTATAGGAGACTGAGCTGCTGCACAACTGATCATCCTGTCTGTTGATTTTAGCATCATCAGTGCAATATAGCCACCATATCCCTGGAAAAAAAATGTAGTCACATTTACAAAACTCTAAATATCATAAGCAGCCCATACCAATACCAATGAATAACATATTTTATAATGTTACCACACAATATGCTGTGAGTAAATGCATTTTTTAAATGCTTACATTTCATTATACCCTAAACCAAAATTATGGGTCGTGTTTGTGTGTATAGCAGAATAGAAACCAAACAGTCCAAAATCAGAAACAGTATAAAGCTGAAACAACAGTAAAACAGCTGCTAATAAACCAGTCCCAGAATAATTGACACACAAGCTGAGTTAAGTTGGGTAAAATGGGCCAACCACAGCTTATTCTAGACTGAAGTTCTATTCTAGACTGAAGTTACAATGGCACATATAAAAGTGGGACTTCAGGAACCACTGTAGTAACAGAATAGAACAACAACCGAACAACCATCTGGACAATGGAGAGGAAGAGTTGGCTGAAGAGAGAAACAGACCAAGGGATCAGGAGTAAGGAGTGAGAAGTGAAGAATGCAAGGGCTAGAAGGTGACACAGCACAGCACCCAGTGCACACAGTGAAATGTGGTCTGCATTTAACCCATCCCCTGAGGGAGCAGTGGGCAGCCATGAGAAGTCCTAACCACCCCCTCTGGCGCCCCCCAAACACACACACACACACACAGAAAAATAAAACATATTGAGAATTATGCATTAACATATTTTATTGTAAAACCTGTTGTTGGAACCATACTGAATTTAGCCAGTTAAACATATACATGGCTTTGACCTTTTCTTATCCATCTTCCATTGGTGTAAATTTTGCACTATCAACACCCATCCTCCAACCTAGGATCACCACAATGTAAACTTATACTTTAGTGCGCAGATTTTTTTTTTTTTTTACTGCAATTTCACACAACCCAGGATAAATAACTATGAAATGAGCTTGGACTTACAATATCATAAATGAAATGTGCCTTTATGCAGGTCGGCAGTAAGCAGCTCACATCCCACATGTATTGGTATGATATAATTAGGACAATATTGGTGCAAATTATAAATCTGTATCATCATGTCTGGTACTTTTGTGTTTGTTTAATTTGCGAGTTCTTCAGAAAAAAGATGGGTGCCAATGCAATCCCAAAAAATGCGCTAGCCTGATGTTAAAAAAAAATGCTAATGTCATAATGCCACCACCATCATTTACATTTTTAAGGCATTTATCAGACGCCCTTATCCAGGGCGACTTACAATCAGTAGTTATAGGGACAGTCCCCCCTGGAGCAATTTAGGGTTAAGTGTCTTGCTCAGGGACACAATCGTAGTAAGTGGGATTTGAACCTGGGTTTTCTGGTTCATAGGCGAGTGTGTTACCCGCTAGGCTACTACCACCCACCATCATCACCCCCATGATGTTGCCCTGGGCAACAACCCATGTTGTAGTATCCAACTCAACTCACTCACATAAAATCAAATAAAAATTGACAATTAAAATAAATAAAACAGCATGTTGCTCACTCACTGTGCCCTGACCCACAATACCCATCCACTCATCCTCATCCACTCACAATTTATAAAAGTTTCATTCCTTACCTTCCCATACACTCCTATCCGTGTCCGATCAATATATTTCAATTTCAACATATGCCTAAAAAAGAGAAAGAAAAATTAATTTTTATTGATAAAGGAAATTTTCAATATGAAAGTGAAAGTGATTTTTGTCATTGTGACACAGAGCATAGCACAGCCCATGGTGACACAGCAAAATGTGTCCTCTGCATTTAACCCATAACCTTGATGAGCAGTGGGCACCCATGAAAGGCACCCGGGGAGCAGAGTGTGTGTGACCTCATTCTTAGGACAGAACTTCAACCTGATCAACATCAGCAAACCCAGATCATAGCTGATCAACATCAGCAAACCCAGATCACAGGCCTGTACAGTAGGAACTGGGCACGATGGGCACTCATGTGCCTCTCTTCTTACCCTGATGCACAATCACTCTGAAACAAGGTCAATCTGGACTAATCAGACCACATGACCTTCTTCCATTGATCCAGAGTCCCATCTTAATGCTCCTTAGCTATTTGAAGCCTTTTTTTTCCCAATATCCTTACTGACCAGT
This sequence comes from Denticeps clupeoides, assembly GCF_900700375.1. Taxonomy (NCBI): domain Eukaryota; kingdom Metazoa; phylum Chordata; class Actinopteri; order Clupeiformes; family Denticipitidae; genus Denticeps; species Denticeps clupeoides. The sequence goes on from NC_041711.1 coordinate 6,968,185, forward strand.
GGTTTTCTTAAGGCTATTCAATACCTTGAGATCCCTTCATATTGCTGTTACTTCAGATATTAATTTCTTATTAGTTGAACACATGATGTGTCTTCCAACATTTATAAAATGAAAAGCTACTCACTGCATCAGTTTGGGTTAAATAACTTAGCAGAAACATAATAATCTATTTAGTAAATATCCAATGGAAGTATCTTACTTATTTGCTGTGTTAAACCCAGCTAGTTACCTTTTTTGACAGGCAGTGTATAATATACTGGTTTTTCAGAAATAAATTCCAGCATCACTGGCCTTTATGGAAACCTACCGCAAAGCAGTGATGTGGTCCTGCACCTCCAGGTGGCCCAGATGGGGATGAATGTCCTGCAGGACCCTCTGCCCACGATACCCTGAGCCTCTACCGTCCATCCGCGCCACAATCACATCATGAGCACTGACTAGAACTGAATCCCAGTCCAGAGAGAACTCATCACTGACTGACTGACCACCAGGACTCTCATCACTGCATGACAAAACAGTCAAGGTCAGTACACACCTAACTGAACAGGAGTTAACAAGTTATTATCAAAAAGCCTGTTTCCCCCAAGCTCTCTTGCTCTCTCCACCACACACAACTCACCTACACTCTCTGGAGGTCTCCACCCTCACTGTTTTAGCACCCATAAAAAAAAAAAAACTACAAAAGTGTCGTTTTGCCTCTCATGTGAAAATTGTTCATGGCATTATGGTTAGATATCAAAACCATGATCTGTTATAGACATCTGGGGACTAATTCTGCTAAATCAGCATGAAAAAGTATGTGAGCCACTTAATAATTTATTCTACTTTCACCAAAAAAAGATATGCGGTATGTCTTTCATTTCCTAGGAGTAGTGAGGTGTTTTCCAAAAAAATATTTTTATTGAAGCAGTATTTTATACTGGCTTTGTACTTTGTGGACAAGTGTGTCCAATCATTCCATAAGGCATGATTTAGATTAAAATTATGTTTCTACTCAGTCAATGCTAGAAAAAATACATATGATTTCATATGACTGGACATTCAATTATTATGACTGGTGAATTAGTGAAGCCGACATTCCTAAACACGCCCAGAGTACATCCAAAATATTTCCAAAGATGATGCATCAAATTCTAATTTTCATGAGATAATAACATTTCTCAGAATCAAAATACTGTTACTGTACAATTTTCAAGTAAATATGAGATTATATTATTTGCATTATGTTTTTATATGCATTTTATATGCATTTTTTGGATCTGAATTAATATTGCCTGTATTATCAAATGGGCCTTTTTCTTATTTTGTATTAAAATGAATTTTGACAGTTTTCAAAATTCAAAACATCTGAATACCAAATAACTGCTACACAGATATGTGTCTAAGTAATTAAATAAGTGTATAATGAATTTGAGCAGAAATGCAAACAATAAGTAATTATACATTTAAATATTGTTGTAATGTAATTTACTTTTGCTAGTTGAGCTGCAATTTACTATTAAATCCACCTCAGATCCACCCTACATGGTAGTATAGTACCAAGTAGTATAAAAGTATAAAGTTGTTGTAGATTTTAGACCCTGATTTGGAAAAAACCTGCTAGCAAAAAATGGTTCAGATCTGTTTTCTCGTCTGATTACTTTTGATCTTGAGGACAAAAAGGTAATGAAGCGAAGGAAGTAAAATACATACACCAACAACAGCAGACCATAGATCAGAGAATCCGAGAAGTCCACAGGGTAGTAGATTTTCAGAGGCAGGTCTGAAATGGAGAGGAAAGAAGTTTGACTCAGGACAGTCATGAATGAGACCATATTTTATTAACCATGCATCATGACTCCTTACCTGTCTGCTCTTCAGAGACAAATCTGAACTCTGTATCTTGGATACGTTTTTGCCCCAAGGCCTGTCTGAAAGCGGAGTTTTCTACCAGAACTGTGTAGGCTGTGAAGACAGAAGAAGAAACCTAAAGAATATAATTCAAAATGCACATGCTTTTTCTTTCCTGCTCTCTGCCTTTTGGTATTTGCATGACAAACTTCCTCGTGTTCCCAGTTTGAGTGGGATTCCTGATGTAGGAAAAAATTGAATAGAACTCACAATGAAGATTATTACAGCTCAGCAGGATCACAGACGGAGCCCCAGGACCTAAATAAAATTAAACAGAACAAATTCTGTGCATACAGTGATGTACTCTGAACACACACACACACACACACACACACACACGCACACACACACACAGATTGACTGACATTTCACCCTGTATATCAGGGAAATGTCCTGCCTCTCATTACAGTGCAGTAATCTACTCTGATAGTGGATGTATCTGAATGTGCTAGGATGTATAAAGAGGCTCATACCTCGGGATTTGAGAATTACGTGTTGTGTATCGGGGCTCATGGTGGCGTCGTAGAAGGTCCCTCTCTCACTGCTCAGGGTGCAGGTGAGACAGCGAGGTGGGGAAAGGCCCAAAGCTGACACACTGACGGATTAGAGGATCAAGTTTAGCCTTGCACCACTTTAGCCTTGCACCAGTTTCACAGTAACAGAATGCAGAATTCAAAATAGTCATCTTTTCCTGCATGTCCATGTACAGATATTATTAATGAAGAGTGAAAATGTTCTGATGGTCAGACCATTAGACATCCCTGAGGACAGATAATAATCTACAATACCCTGTACCACCTAAATGAGCCAATATGTAAAATTATTTGATTGTTAATTACTACAGGGATTATTACAGTTGAACTGAAACATTTGTGAAGACTTTGTAATATTCTGTACAATCTGTTGAATGTCCCTTGTTAGTTAGTCTTATATTAAGAATTAAGCATAACGAATGGTATCAATGGAAAAGCGTAATGTGGTCTGATTATACTGACTGTGTTCCAAAATTATGGTTGTGTCAGGATAAGACTAGACACCGACCTGTGCAAATGACGCTTTTGTGGTGATCCTTCTGTACTTAAGAAATATCTGAACAGACAAAAAAACCCAGAAAAGAACTAAATCAGCAGTCATCAACTTTTTATTGTGTCCAAAAAAGGAAAGAACTGCAACTCACAGAAGCTGATCACTTTCATCATAGGCCAAGACTCTAGTCACTTCCCAGTTTCCGGATGTCAGTTGAACCCTGGCTTGATCGTTTCTAGGCTGTAGGGAGATTTTCAGTGTTCATATTTATTTTAATTGTATTCCTGCAATTATTCGTATGTGGCTTCCAGCTTCACAATAAAACAGAATAAAAATCTCTAGACACAACTCTACAGTCTTTGTAATATCTGTGCAACAACATACAAATTTATAATGCAGGGATCACTATTGGTTCCAATATTTATTTCAACTAACATTTCAGACATCCTATTCAACTCAATATAATCTGTAATCACAACACTGCCATTGTTCAGTTTTCATTAATATATCTATTTCAGTTCTTTCCTTGGAGTCTAGAAGATGTCAAATTAGAGAACCATTGGAACACATACTTTACAATTTGACCAATTCACCTGTTTAGTAACCATGGCAATGTGGTGGAATTCTCCCTGTCCCCCCTGCTTAACTGGTACAGTGAGAAAGAATGTGCTGCTGTCTCTGGTGAAAATGGGTTCTTGCTCCTGGAAACAGAACAGAAGGAACATGAAAGTCCTCTTGTAAGTCGCTTTGGATAAATGCATCTGCTAAATAAAGTAAAGAAAGTCTATAATCTATTCTAATATAATATCATACAATGTATCATATATCATATGATCCTTGTACCTGCTTTGAGAGCCATAGTTCAGACGTTTCTTCATATTTCTGAAAAAAAAAGAAAAAAAAAAAGGTGTACATAAAATGAGAGTTTGATCTTCAAACTGAGGCTTTCAGACAAACTTTAGTCACTCATGTAACAGATTAAATATTTAATAGACATACTGTCACAAAGTTCCAGACTCTGAAATGTGGTGCATGACATGGCGTTTTAATAGGAATCTAAAACAGTAAACAAGCCATGGGAGCAAAACATAACACAAAGTTTCTTTAATAAGGGTACAAGCGCAGAGCTGTTATAGAGCAGGTACTGATCACAGACAACTGACATGGAATGGAGACCACTGGGGAGATGGTACACCCTTGTGGGTGGAAGGTTAATTACAAGCAGGTGGAAATCATTATGACAGACAGGAAAAAACAGAGATGTGGCTCCACCTAGTGGGCAGGAGATATGAATAAGTTACAGGACGGCATTTATCAGATGCCCTCATCCAGATCGACTCACAATCAGTAGTTTGTAATTCGCTCTGCAGACATCAGTGGTTTGTAAGACCCCCTAGGTACACTCAGTGTTAAGTGTCTTGCTCAGGGACACAAAAGTAAGTGGGATTTAAACCTGGGTCTTCTGGATCATAGGTGAGTGTGCTACTAAGGCATAAGTCATATTATGCAAAAAGGCATAAGTAAGGCAATCCAAGCATTTACAGAACAGTATTACTGTGTTTATTATCCATGCTCTCCATTCATCACCAACATGAAAAAGAAATACTTATAATGCTTACAGTTTTCTTTGTAAAGCTGAGAATAAAGTCATACCTTAACACAGACCCCTACGGTGGCATCACAGACAGTGAGAATGGACACATTCTGGGTTCTGTTCAGCCATCGGACTGCAGTGTGAGTGTTACTGATCCACTTCACCATCACCACATAGTGCTCCCTGAACAGGAAACATGCCAGCACATCTTCACACACCAACCTGCTCCTCATTCAACACACTTACAAATTCCTTGAAGATAACGGCAGCTGCTCATCTTTGACTAATGGCGCAAATTTAATAACTGGGCGTGTGACATTTCTTCAGGAGTCATCACCTGAGTTTGAGAGAGTCAGGAAGCATCAGCTCCTGAGTGTGTGTGGGACCATAAAGATTGACCACAAACAGCCTCACTATGGGGTTGGGTTGGCCAGCCTGTCATAACACAAACACAAATACACAGACAAAATTCAGATTGAAATAATGATAATAGCTCATATTTTATTTCTTCAAATGATCTTCATCATTTTGCATTACATGACAAATATCACTATAAAATTACCTTTGGGTATGGGTAAGACTTCCCTTTGGGATAAGTTGCCCCAGTGAATTGTGGTAGTGCCATGTTGGGCACCAGGGTGTCATTGATCAGGAGAAATGCCAACATTTCTCCATCTGGTGACCACCAGTGTGCTTTGTGTGACTTCAGAATCTCCTCTACAAACACACAAGTCAGAAAATACTGAACAAACTATCCAGAATAAACCTGAACAGGTTTAAGGAGATGTGCAGTTCATCTGGACTTCCAGATGTAGGCAATAATTTTAAATAAAATGAAATGTACAGATGTCTAGTAATGTAAATGTTATCTTCAGAGTTCTTCCTTTCCACCACACTGTTTCGATACTGAGGGTGAGTGACAGGGCAGGGGTCAGAATCAGTGTTTATATGGAAGAAGATATCCGTTCATTAATGCTAGTCAGGCCACACTAGGAGAACGTTGGGTGAAAGGGGTCGAATAAAAGTCTTTACTCTTTCAGTCTTTCTAGAAGGTTCTTCCACTCTGAATTCCTAATAGACCTCTTCAAACTGCAGATCCTGCAATGTTTACGGTGGTTCTAGGAACACCTTAGAGAACTAATTGGGGTAGAGTCTAAACCACTACACAAGGAACAACCAGTGGTGTAAGTATACACTACGGGATCAAATTTGTGCTACACACGGGGACAAAATTGTTGGTACCCTTCAGTCAATGAAAGAAAAACTCAAAATGGTCACAAAAATAACTTGAATCTGACAAAAGTAATAATAAATAAACATTTTATGACATTTAACTAATAAAAGTTAGACATTGCTTTTCAACCATTCTTCAACAGAATTATTAAAAAAAATACATGCCTGACATGGTGTGTACCACACTCAACATGGACCAGAGGAAGCGAAGGAAAGAGTTGTCTCAGGAGATTAGAAAGAAAATTATAGACAAGCATGTCAACAGTAAAGGCTATAAGACCATCTCGAAGCAGCTTGATGTTCCTGTGACTACAGTTGCACATATTATTCAGAAATTTAAGATCCATGGGACTGTAGCCAACCTCCCTTGACGTGGCCGCAGGAGGAAAATTGATGACAAATCAAAGAGACGGATAATACGAATGGTAACAAAAGAGCCCAGAAAACTTCTAAAGAGATCCAAGGTGAACTTCAAGCTCAAGGAACATCAGTGTCAGATCGCACCATCCGTCATTGTTTGAGCCAAAGTGGACTTCATGGGAGACGACCAAGGAGGACACCATTGTTGAAAACAAATCATAAAAAGCCAGACTGGAATTTTCCAAACTACATGTGGAAAAGCCACAAAAATATCCTATGGACAGATGAGACAAAAATGTATCTTTTTGCCAAGGCACACCAGCTCTATGTTCACAGATTGAAAAATTAAGCATATCAAGAAAAGAACACCATCCCTTCTGTGAAACATGGAGGAGATTCTGTTATGTTATGGGGCTGCTTTGCTGCATTTGGCACAGGGTGTCTTGAATCTGTGCAGGGTACAATGAAATCTCAAGACTATCAAGGGATTCTAGAGAGAAATGTGCTGGCCAGTGTCAGAAAGCTTGGTCTCAGTCGCAGGTTATGGGTCTTGCAACAGGACAATGACCCAAAACACACAGCTAAAACACCCAAGAATGGCTAAGAGGAAAACATTGGACTCTTCTAAAGTGGTCTTCTATGAGCCCTGACCTCAATCCTATTGAGCATCTTTGGAAAGAGCTGAAACATCCCGTCTGTAAAAGGCACCCTTCAAACCTGAGACAACTGGAGCAGTTTGCTCATGAGGAGTGGGCCAAAATACCTGCTGAGAAGTGCAGAAGTCTCATTGACCGTTACAGGAATTGTTTGATTGCAGTGATTGCCTCAAAAGGTTGTGCAACAAAATATTAAGTTAGGAGTACCATCATTTTTGTCCAGGCCTGTTTCATGAGTTTATTTTTTAAATAATTCTGTTGAAGCATGGTTGAAAATCAATGTCTGACTTTCATTGGTTAAATTTCATTGAATTTTTATTTATTATTACTTTTGCCAGATTAAATGGTCACAGAAAAGTTATTTCTTTCATTGACTGAAGGGTACCAACAATTTTGTCCACGTGTGTATACCTGAACTACCATTTACAGAGATTTAGTTGATTTAGATTTAGTAGATTTAGTTTACACCGCCATTTCTTTATTTTTAACTTCTGGGGTTATTATTTTATAATTATTCATTTATTAGTTATTCTATTTCGAGTTGATTGGTTGTGTTTTATGTGTAGTCCTCTCTTGTTTCTCTCAATTCTGCAGAATTGCCTTCAAAGTTGATCAGTAGCATTCAAACAAACCTTCATACAGCCAGTCAGCAATTCCATTAAAGACAATCTCTTCCTTCCCGGAAGACGTCAGCCTCAGGGAATTACTCCGGACATCTGATCGGTAATATATATTGTTCTCAAAAATGTATATCTGCAGAGAGACAACAGAACACAGATATTTATGACAGAAAACACACTATTTTATACACAACACACACATTTTTGAGTGTCTGATTCTGAAATAGGCCTCCTCTCTCAGACGATTGTGGTGTGTGTTGAGTAGGGTTTATGAAATGCAGGTTCAAAGCTGACTCTGTATTAAAGATTGCGTTAAGTGGCCAAAGACTTCACAACACACCAGCTGCTGGCCCTGCACCCCCCAGTCAGCAAACTGGAGGACAGCATCCTGAACCTCAGGTGGATTCAGCTCCCACACCTCCCTGTGGAAAAGCAGAGCTGTATAATTCAAGAATGTCAGAAAGACAAAAAACAGGAATATTTTTTAATTAAATAAAACATCATAAATGCTGCCAGTTACACTGCATTAGAATATAGGATGCATGTTTACATATTTCTGCCCATGCAGTGTTTAAATCTACTACAAATTAGTTATCGTTAGTGAATAATATTACCTTGTAAGAATATTGTAAATGATGTAACTTGCAGTGTAAGAGTATTTATAAACCTGTTAAAAAAGAGGACATTTTAAATTTCATAATGAATTTAACACACCAATAGCAACAATTAATTGTGAGGTAGTTTTATTTTATGCAGTAGCTACAGACATGAAGACATTGGATGGGTGTCTGGACTCACACAGAGTTTCTATAGGTTTTACCGGGAAAAAAAAGTCTGTGAGTGCACAATGTGCAAATCCATTTCATTTAATCATATTCATTGTGGAGATACAGCTTCATAAAGGTTATCCATGCCCCACACCCAGAGAAAGCCAATCAGAACAAAGAGTTGTTAATTAATGCCCAGTGCCCAACCAGTGTGGAAGCACACTAATATAACACCCATTTTTAAAAGGTGCTGGAGAGGCAAACCCTGTCTCATTTGGGCAATGAACCAAAATAAGGCCTATGACATGATTTACTTCCATTTTCAGAAGATCTTTTATGTCGTCCCATACAAATGACTCCTGCTTAAGGCCAAAGCAGAAGGTAGGAACTGTACCAGATTGGATCAAAGAAAGCAGTGGGTAGTAAAGAGTAAAGGTAGACAGAATGAAACAATGTCCATAGTGGGGTATACCCCAGCGTTAAGTTTTAGGACCTTTATTTGGCTATAATTATAGTTACACAAGATTGAATATAAGATAACAATGGCAAACAATTCATGAATAGAACAAAGGTAAAATAAGAACATGGAGGACTCACTTGTTTAACATTATAGGCAAAGAGAACATATTTCAAATCTGGTGACACTGAATATTTTGCAACATGGAAAGATTCCTAAAGAAAAAAAGACAGAAAGAAAGACGAATCATATTTATTAAAACACTAAACATATTGAAAACATAAAATCACTGTCCACATAACACACTACTCAGAGGGACTAATGTCTGGGATTCTGGGATTGTGGATTCTGTCATGTCACTTGTTCAGTGACAACTCATCTTTAAGCAGATTTTCAAATTTTCAATTTAATGGCAACATTTTCTAGTTGAACCCAAATCTGCTTAATATATTAAATAGTGCACATCCCAAAACATAACTTAATGGGGATTATAATTATCATGTGATTACTATGTTTCCAACAGGGTCATTCACTGACATCCATGCAAGAGATTTATTGTCCTGTGAAGGGATCATTTACTTACAAAGGTTGTGTTTTTCACCAAAACATCTGTCTCGTTTGTCACAAAGTTGAACCTGATCACATTTCCATCATAGTTTCGATAGAGAACCTCAGCATCTGCAAGAAAAATTAAATTTATTTAATTACGACTAGCTTTCAACTACATTATTGTCCGTCGTCTGGCATTGTGTCACTGCATATGGTTGGGGTGGTGGCATAGGTCTTAAAATAAAGGTATTGTAAAGTAAGTAAAGTATTGATCTCAAAGCAAAGCATCTAAACAAACACTACTTAAGGTTCTTCCTTCATAAAGACCAACTGTGTGGATTCAAGGCATTTATATTTATGGCATTTATATTTATGGCTGCAAATAGCCCCACAGCATGATGTTCCCATTTTTAACTGGGGTTGAGGGCCTCTCCCTTTCTGTCACGTCCGTGCCGGCTCCGCCCCCCCAACACGCTCACCCTCCCCAGAGTATTAGACTGTGTGTCCGTGTCTGCGTGTCATGTCGTGTAGCCGTGAGTGCCCGGGTAAGTCCCAATTCCCTAGTGTGCATGGGGCGTGTCCCTTATCACAGTCCTGGGTATTGGGTTCCTCAACACATTCCCTCTCCAGGCTCCTTTGGCATGGCTAGTGATCCTCACGGGCTAACGAGCGTCAGGTGCGGCTGGTTTAGTCTAATCCGCCTCATTATAAAAGACCCGTGTGATTCAGAGTCTACAGAGTGATTCTCCAACGTGACTACCGGAGTCTGATCCCCTTTGTGTCTGTCAAGTGCCTGGCCGTTTGTGCAGGAGCGCTCGTGAGGAGGACCCCGCCGACGAGCGCCACACCAGCCCGAGGGTCGAGTGGGACTCCGCCCCTTCCCTTGGTTCAGCGCAAGGCGCGGTGGTTTTGTTCATTGGACTTTTGACCTTTTTTCCCTGACGTACTTTTGTTTTTTCTCGTAAATAAACTGTTTTCCCCCTGTCACCCTGCCATCCGTCATTTTTCCCGTCATTGGGGGCGGTACTGTCACAGTATCATGGTAACCCCGGGAAGCTTCTCCCGTGCGCCTTCTATTCGCGAAGATTGACAGAGGCCGAAATTAACTATGATGTGGGAAACCGGGAACTGTTGGCCGTACGGGCAGCGTTGGGGGAGTGGCGCCACCTGCTTGAGGGAGCGCAACATCCCTTCCAAGTTATTATTGATCACCGGAACCTGGAATACATCCGGCAGGCGAAACGCATGAACTCTCGTCAGGCTCTCATTTAAAATTACCTACCGGCCCGGGAAGCTAAACGGGAGAGCGGACGCACTCTCCCGGCAGTATTCTGCAGGCGAGGTCACTAAAGAACCTGCTCCCATTCTGCCCCCTTCCATGATTGTTGCCCCGGTCATGTGGGACCTTGACGAGGAGATCATTCAGGAGACCCGGAATCACCCGGCTCCTCCTGGATGTCCTCCAGAGCGAACATATGTACCGGAGCACTTTCGTGGGAGGGTGATAGAATGGGCCCATGGCCCATTCTATCACCAGCTACTGGCCATCTGGGCATTCGCAGAACGGGAGAAGTGGTGGCCAGGAAGTATTGGTGGCCCTCGTTACAGAAAGATGTGCAGACCAGTGTCTCCTCCTGTACTGTTTGTGCCACCACAAAGAGTCCACGTAGCCTACCCGCCGGGAAATTAGTGCCTCTTCCCGTACTGGAAAGACCGTGGTCCCACATAGCAGTGGATTTCGTGACGGATCTGCCGGTTTCGAAAGGCTACACTACGGTTCTGGTGGTCGTGGATCGATTCTCGAAGGGGTGTAAATTTATACCATTTTTAATTTATACCATCCCTTCCTTCTGCCCTCCAGGTGGCCGAGGCCCTTTTCCAACACCTCTTTCGGGTCTATGGCATCACGGAGGACATCCTCTCTGACCGAGGCCCCCAATTCACCTCCCAGGTGTGGAAGGCATTCTTTAGGAGGCTGGGGGTTGCGGTGAGCCTCACCTCGGGGCATCACCCACAGTCCAACGGACAGGCAGAGAGGATGGTGCAGGAGTCAAGCAGGTTTTTAAGGGCATACTGCCAGTACAACCAACACGATTGGGCAGAGTACCTCGTGTGGGCAGAATACGCCCAGAACTCCCTGCGTCACTCTGCCACGGGCCTGACTGCTTTCCAGTGCCTGCTTGGGCGCCAGCCTCCTCTGTGTCCCTGGGATGGGGAACAGTCTGGGGTGGCTCGAGTGGATGAGTGGTTTCGGCGGGCTGAGCAGGTCTGGGAAGGAGCACATACTGCCTTGCGGTCAGCGGTTCATCGCTTCAAAGTCCAAGCTGACCGTCGGCGGCGGACTGCGCCTGTTATCAGAGAAGGTGACTGGGTCTGGCTCTCCACGAGGGACCTGTGCCTCAAACTCCCCTGCACCAAACTCACCCCGCGATTTATCGGCCCCTTCCTTGTTGTGTCCCAAGTAAACCCAGTAACATTTAAACTGAAACTCCCCTCAGATCTTCGCATTCATCCTGTGTTCCATGTTTCCCTACTTAGGCCAGTCACGAGGGGACCCTTGCACTCGGACGACGCGGACGTGACACCCCCAGCGGCAGTAGGGGTGGATGGTGCCCCTGCCTACAAGGTCCGGAGGCTCCTCAATTCTCGGAGGCGGGGAGGGGTCTTGCAGTACTTGGTGGACTGGGAGGGTTACGGTCCAGAGGAGCGGAGTTGGGTACCCGCCGGGGATGTGTTGGATCCGGGATTGGTGGAAGAATTCCATCGAGCCCGGCAGCCCAGCCCCGCGGCCGAGGGGCCGACCTCCCGGTTCATCACAGTCCTCGCGCCCACGCCCAGGATCCGTGAGAGGGCGTCGCTTCCGGGTCGGAAGCGTGCCTGGAGAGGGGGGTACTGTCACGTCCGTGCTGGCTCCGCCCCCCCAACACGCTCACCCTCCCCAGAGTATTAGACTGTGTGTACGTGTCTGCGTGTCATGTCATGTAGCCGCGGGTGCCCGGGTAAGTCCCAATTCCCTAGTGTGCACGGGGCGTGTCCCTTATCACAGTCCTGGGTTGTGGGTTCCTCAACACATTCCCTCTCCAGGCTCCTTCGGCATGGCTAGTGATCCTCACGGGCTAACGAGCGTCAGGTGCTGCTGGTTTAGTCTAATCCGCCTCAATATAAAAGACCCGTGTGATCCAGAGTCTACAGAGCGATTCTCCAACGCGACTACCGGAGTCTGATCCCCTTTGTGTCTGTCAAGTGTGGTTGTTTGTACCACAGACCCCTGCGGAGTCTCATGATCCTGCCTGGCTGTTTGTGCAGGAGCGCTCGTGAGGAGGACCCCGCCGACGAGTGCCGCACCAGCCCGAGGGTCGAGTGGGACTTCGCCCCTTCCCTCGGTTCAGCGCAAGGCGCGGTGGTTTTGTTCATTGGACTTTTGACCTTTTTTCCCTGACGTATTTTTGTTTTTTCTCGTAAATAAACTGTTTTCCCCCTGTCACCCTGCCATCCGTCATTCTTCCCAAACAATACTCCGGCGTGACACTTTCTTTGTCAAACATATGCAACATCCATGTGCCCAAACAGTTCCAGTTTAGTCTCAGACCAAAGAACAGATTTCCAAAACTCATCTATACCCTTCAAAAGGAAACCTCAGTCAGGCTCGAGAGTACATCAAGAGATGTGGTCTTTGATTAAAGGGCTTGTTCTGGCTGTATTCCTTGAAACATTGACTCCAGAAGAGGTCAGAAGAGGTTTATGAGCGCAAAGAGGGGATCATGGACATAAGGCATGCTAAATTTCGGGTGTCTACGATATAAATAGTGGTCGTAAGAGGTCATCAAAAAGTGGTCCCATATTAAAAATGGGAAAAATTTATTAGTTATAGGCCGGATAGTCGTGTAAAGTTTTGAATGATGTTGTACAAAGGTTGTACGATGAAAACTGGAGGAGATGCATTGGAGATGAAGAAAAAGAAGTAGAAGAACAAGATAAACGAGTGATTCTGCAGGTGGTGACCACAGACCACTTCTCAGTACCTATGTTTTGGTAGCATGAGAGTCCACAACCCACACAAGTGGCTCAGGTCGTGCAGCTCATCCAGGATCAATGTGAGCTGTGACAAGAAGGTTTGCTGTGTCTGTCAGTGTAGTGTTCATAGCATGGAGGCGCTACCATGAGACAGGCCAGTACATCAAGAGACGTGGAGGAGGCCTTAGGAAGGCCGACCTGAGAGTGCAGCTAAAGTTTTAATAAGGCTTGTCCAACAGCAGTCATTCAGCCAAGAGATGAAGACACTTGAAGCAGGACAAGGCTTGACCAGTTCCAGTCATCTCTTCCATCTTATTCCATTCTTGAGCAAGGGTGAACTTCGTGTTGACGGAAGATTAAAACATGCAGCCGTGTGGGCTGTGTCTGCAGCCGACCTTTCTTCGAAGGAGGAGTTCTACTCTCTAACCCAGAACACATGTCCTCACCTGAAGACATGTCAAAGACCGAACTCTCTTGCAAGTGAATGGATTCTTCCCCGCCATCTGAGTCACAGGAGTCCATGTTTTGCAGCAGAGCCAAAGCCTTGGCAGCAGTGTAATCTCTTGGCAACTTTGCGGCTTGTTTGTACCTGTAACCATACCACAGCCATGCATGAAGTATTTTAGCACTAGATTTACTGAGTTTTAATTTTCTGGTGAGAGTCCCAAGGTGTTTGTCAGTAGCTGTGTTTTACAACATGCTGGACCTGGTGGTGGCAAATTCCTACGTTGTGTACAAAGCATGTACAGGGTGGGAAGGCAAAAGAAGATTCTTTCTGAGTCTTGTAGCCAAGGAACTCCATTGTCGATTTATGCAACAAAAGGCAATGGAGATAGAGAGGAAGGCTGCTGCTGTGCCATGACTTGTATAGACAACTCAGTGCCAGGTACAAGAGATCTGCAACAGAAATAGCAGCTGGTTTACCTGTGCAAAGTGTTACAAACTCACTTGCACCAATTGCAGTGAATTGAATTTTTTTTTTTATAAATTAAACAGACTTGTGATTCCGTATATTTTGTGAATGTGTGTCTTTCATATTTGTAGGTCAGTCAGTGTGTGGGATATGTTGTATAGATATGGCAAGCTTTCCATGTCATAATCAGAGGTTTGGCCTGCCTTGGATTTGAGCTACTCTGAGTAAAAAAATGCAAATGTGCCAGGCCTCACAGGTAATGGGTTCTTCAGGTAATGGGGGGATGTGGAGTGACACAATCCAATGGGCCAGTCATTTATAAATGAATGGGAGTGAATTGTTGGTGACTGAGTTCTTAGTTTCAAATCAAGGGGCCATTTGGTCTACCTCTGGTAGGACTGAGGGGGTCAGAAAAACCGGGAGTTCTAGTGTTAAACCCTCATTTATAGAAAGACCAATACAAAAGCTAGTCCTGGTACTTGAAAGTGAATAGTTATGAGGTATACACTCATAAAAATATATTGAAAGATGTACAACTATAATTCACTTTGTTTTGTGCTTATTTGCACATTTTTGTGGTGTTGTAGATGGTCCATAGAATTTGGGAATCATGTATGGTTGTGACAACATGACATGATTGGTGGGAGTGTAAAAGACAATAATATTGTTCATATATTTGTGATTGAGTGGTGTGTGTCCATGTGGTCTTGTGTTTTGTCCTGTGGGTGGTGCTGTGCTTTGCGTGGGAGGAGGAGTTAGATTAATGTGGCCAGCAGGTGTTGATTGTTAAGTGAGCTGTGCCATGTTCTGTTCACTGGATTAGTTTATTGCCCAATTGAGCTGCATGTGTATTGCCGAAGATGGTCTTGGCCACTTGTAAGATAACAGAGGAATTGATTGTCATGCTGGATGTTTGCATTCCTTGGTGAACGCAGCAAGGTATGTTTATTTTCATGATGTGTATTTAGAATTCTTATTTATGTGTAAAATGTATGGTTATGTGTTTGTTTCTCTGTATTTTAATGTAGTTTTCACGGTGCTGTAAAGAAACAAAGACTGGATGAGTTTTCAAGAACTATGTATAAAGCAAAAGAACCTAAGCATCTGTCGAGACTCACTTTGGGATCCAAGGGTTGCTACAAATAAGAATATTTCATTAATTCAGATCTCGGATGTCTTATTTTTTGTTGCCTTTATTTTTTTGATCAGTGTATTTTGATACTTACAGCAACAACAACAACAACAACAACAACAACATTTATTTCTTATATAGCCCAAAATCACGTACAGTATGTCTCAATGGGCTTTGACAGGCCTTACAGTTGACACCCCCCACACTTGACCCTTCTGCACACAAGGAAAAACTCGACACAAAAAAAACTCTAGGAGAGAGAAAAAAAGAAAGGAAGAAACCTTGGGAAGGAGTGATACAGAGAGGGACCCCATTCCAGGGTAGAGTGAGCCTGCAAATTGTGTCAGTGCAGGGTTGATGATATAATAATAAGTCCTACAGTTGTAGGGTTGGAGAAGTCCAGGATGCAGTCAGTGTCATGGTCTAGATTACATGTCCATAATGATGTTACTGGTCCATTTGAAGATCCCTATAGCTGTAGTTGTAACGCTGTGGTGTCCCTCTGGTTTGTTTCATGGTATGTCCTTGTTAAGCAGTTGTCAGGAACCAGGATTTATTTGCTGGTCTCTTCACTGGGGTCTGCCAGTAGTCTGGGTGCTTGATTCCGTGTCTCGGAGAAAAACAAACAGAAGCAGCGGCAGACGGTTGCACTGTACGACCGATACTGAAATATGTGGTTATAGTGGTATATTGGTGGTACAGTGGCCCGGTACCCTAACTAGGACAGCCTAACTAGGGTGAATTTAACTTTGTCTGTGTCTAACAGGGGGACTCTGTGATAAACTGGACTTTATAATTGACACTGCGTCAAAGTGAAGTGAAATGAGGGTCTAGGACTTTAAATAAAAGCCAGAGAAAACAGATAGGTTTTGAGATTGGATTTAAACACTGAGACTGTGTCTGAGTCCCGGACACTGACAGGCAAGCTGTTCCACAACTGCGGAGCTCTATAGGAGAAGGATCTGCTCCCAGCTGTGACCTTCTGCACCTTTGGTACCAGTAGTGACCCTGCACCCATTGATCAAAGGGGGCGTGGCGGTTCGTAAAGAACCAAAAGTTCACTCAGGTACAGCAAGCATCAAATTTGATATGGGCTCATTTTGTGCCTATAATTGCAAAATGCATTCAAGATTAAAGAATGTTGAAACTTTTTTGGAATTCGGGTTGTATTGTGGCAGCAAAATCCTGTTGAAATCCATTGACAACAAAGTTTGCAGACATGTATTATACTGTAGGGTGCAGATGGGCCTAAAATAGAATCAGAGGATTTGATAGCCATTGACATCATTCCTTCTGAACGTACCATCAGCACCCCCGATATATTAATAGGATTATTAAATGTTAGATCCCTTACAGTGGCAGTGGTGGCCTAGCGGTTAAGGAAGTGGCCCCGTAATCAGAAGGTTGCCGGTTCGAATCCCGAGCCGCAAAGGTGCCACTGAGGTGCCACTGAGCAAAGCACCGTCCCCACACACTGCTCCCCGGGCGCTTGTCATGGCTGCCCACTGCTCACTCAGGGTGATGGGTTAAATGCAGAGGACAAATTTCACTGTGTGCACTGTGTGCTGTGTATCACGTGTGACAATCACTTCACTTAATAATAAAAAACCTAAAACGCTCATTGTCAATGAAATTATTACAGATCAGGGGTTTGATGTACTGTGCCTGACCGAAACTTGGTTAAAACAAAACAAATTTGTTTTAAAATTCACCGTCAGACCCCGCTGAACTCGACCAAGCAACCAAATGTCTAGAATTAACACTGTGTAGTACGTTAGAAAAAGTCGCTCCCCTCAAAAGGAAGATAGTAAGAGATAAAAACTTAATTCCTTGGTATAATGATCACACACGTTCATTTAAGAAGACTGCCCGGAAATTAGAACGTACATGGCGTCAAAGTAAATTAAACGTATTCCGAATAGCATGGAAGGAGAGCCTACTTAACTATAAGAAGGCTCTTAGCGTGGCTCGATCAACGTATCTGTCCTCGTTAGACAAAAACAAAAATAATCCTGGATTCCTGTTTAACACTATAGCCAAACTAACCAGAAATAAGACAGAAACGAATACTACCACTCAATATCATCATAATAGCAATGGTTTTATGAATGGAAAATAATCTTCAAATAGCTGACCACTGATTAGAACGCTTCAACCTTATCTTAGAAAAGGTCATAGCCCAGCAGCCGAATGCATACCTAGACAGCAACTATATCCACAAAGTATATCAAATGGGATATAGACCTCATCATAGCACTGAGGCAGCGCTGGTTAAAGTGGTTAATGACCTGCTGTTGGCCTCTGATCAGGGACGCATCTCGCTGCTTGTCCTGCTTGATCTGAGTGCAGCGTTTGACACTATCGATTACGCTATTCTCCTTGTCAGGTTAGAGAATGTTATTGGGATTAAGGAAACAGCCTTTGAATGGTTCAGATCATATCTGACCAACTGATATCAGTTTGTGGACATCAATGGTGTTTCGTCTTCACATAGAGTAGAGTTTGGTGTTCCACAAGGTTCTGTTCTAGGTCCGTTACATTTTTCCCTAAACATGTTACCTTTAGGTGACATCATCCGCAAACACGGTGTTAGCTTTCATTGCTACGCTGACGACACACAGAGAATTGTCTGAAGGACATTAGACAGTGGATGCTCACCAACTTTCTCCTGTTAAACCCTGACAAGACAGAAGCTCTTGTACTTGGGTCTCAAGCAGCCAGATATAAGCTGGCTGACTACATCATAACTCTGTATAGCCTTTCTATTTAACCAAGTGTTGGAAAAAGTATATCAGTTATAATGCAATTACTTCTTTTTCATTTATATCTCACATGTATTAATCTTTGGAAAACAGCAACTATATTAATCGTTAATCACTTGCATGAGAAGCCGTAGGACAAAGGTTGGTTTACAAGTTTGCAGGGCAGTGTGACCGCGACCTGAGTGACAACAAACAGATAAGGGAAGACGTGCAGATGAGGACCAGCAGGAAACCAGCGACTTTGACCTCAACAACAGTGAAGAAGGAACTAAGCCTACACGCAGACATAATTAATTATTAACTCATATGGTATGATTTTATGATGATGTACCGCCCTGTACAAACTGAATAAAATCAGAGGAAGCAATTGAGACCGCAGAGTCATTGGAGACATGATGTGAATGCGTGTCTTTGAACGCTCTCCTTGCAAGTAAAAAGGATCTCAAATGCTTCGTGTCATTTCTCTCTGTTTTATAAATGTTGGAACGATGCATAACCCTAACATTAAATTGGTCCTTCAAGCCGGATTCCAAGACACCAAAGGATTTCCAGTGGACGGGGCGGACACCAGGAAAACCTTGGCCAAGGCTGACCCCTTAAGAGGAGTCAGGAACAGACCCCTTTGGGGACTGGTAGGCCGACCGTCGACTGGAAGTCTGGAGGTTGAAGGAATTCTATGAGTGAGAGAAGGCATGGGGTAAGTTGACTTCTATTTAAATGGTATGAATGGTATGGTAACAAGAGGTTACATAAAAAGAAGTTACTGGTTACATAAAAAGAGGTAACTGGAGTAACGAGAGGTTACTTAAACAAACCCTGAATATTCTAGACTATATTCTAGGCAGGTAACAGGCAGCAGTTAAATTCTACTAGGACGGCGGAGTCCTCTCAGGTGAGTTAAATTCTGTGTGGGAGGTGTAGACTCCTCTGCTTAATAGCAGTTAAATTCCGCGGGGAGGGCGGACTCCCCTGCCCATGAAAAAAGGAACGTTCAATAGTACAATAAAAAGTTGTGTAAAACTCATACAGGTGTATGAGCGTGCGTGCGGGTGTGAATATGTGGATGAGTGGGAGTGAAAGTCACTAGACGGACACTCCATACAAAACTCACAGGAAGGTAAACAGTGGACTCTCGTGGAGGCAAAGGCAAGGTATTCCCACCCCAAAAAGATTTTAGGTTGATTTGGAATACACCACGAGAGGAATTTTGATACACTGTCCTGTCATCAAGTAGGGGTGGTGGTAGCCTAGTGGGTAACACACTCGCCTATGAACCAGGAGACCCAGGTTCAAATCCCACTTACTACCATTGTGTCCCTGAGCAAGACACTTAACCCTAAGTTGCTCCAGGGGGGGACTGTCCCTGTAACAACTGATTGTAAGTCGCTCTGGATAAGGGCGTCTGGTAAATGCTGCAAATGTAAATGTAAGTACCAGTGTTTTAGGATACCCTAGGTACAAAAAGCACACAAAAATGGGTAAGACATCCAGTAAACCAGAGCCAAAAGAAAAACTAAAATTAAAATAAAATAAAATACGGATTTGACTGGCAATTACGGGTAAAAAGTCTAAGTGAGTTACAGGGAGCCATAAAACAGAAATATAAGAATAAGGAGAAGGCATAGGGGAGGGGTGTGTAGGGCTGACAAGGAAGGAGTAGAAGAGGAGGGGGCGATGGGACTGCTAGCGCAGCCACCAGCGCTTCCCTCTGCGCTGGCAGCTCCTCCCCTGTCTTATCACTTAAAATGGCAGAGAAGTGCAGCGCATATATATATATGTGTGTGTGTGTGTGTGTGTGTGTGTGTGTGTGTGTGTGTGTGTGTGTGTGTGTGTGGACTGGCACCATGTAAAAGGTGACTGGCCCCCTTGAGGACAAGGAGGACAGCCTCTGAGTCACGATGTGTTGGAATTGGCAGCCAGAACGCAGGTATTGTTGGGACGGATATGGGCGAAGTACAGGAAAAGAGCAGTCAAAGAAAGTTTAAAGTAAAGTAATTCAGGAAATGGGTATAATGAAAGACTGAACTCTTAGCAATAGATTTTGACGTCTGGGCATCAGCACAGTGATTTACAGCGGGTTTCCACTTTATTCAGCCTTAAAGGAAATATGGGAAAATATTTTTAGTTTACATTTTGAAAAAGCATGAAATAGACACAAACACCAAATAGTTTTTAAATTAAGTTTGTGGAAAGCTGGAAAAAATATATGTATAAAAAATATAACACCTAAACTGTGCAATTTTAAGTGAATTTTGTGCACTCTGGGTTCTTTTTCTGGGTTTAGTTTTGAATTTAGTCTTCTTTTACTGTGTTGCACCAACCATAGCATTTTGATGCATGATTTAAAAAGTAGCATTGAGATTACTACAATGTTATGGTCATGACTTGTGCTGTGCCCTTTTTGTTTACTTGAACAGAGACCAAAAGCATTTAAAGAATAATGATAATCATTATTTTACCTGACTATGTTCAACTGGAAAAATTAATGTTGTGACACTACTGACTGGATTTTGACTAACTGAACTGATTTTTTGTTTTATGTCTAAGTTTTGTTTATCTACAGCAATACACCTATATTCCTGGTAAAAAGGCAAGCTCCCTCAATAGGATGGAGAATGGTGCAAGATCTGCAGGCAGTAAATGCCGCAGTAGCACAACGAGCTCCGTGTGTACCTGACCCACACACGTTGTTGAAGACCAGAGGCGCAAATACTTACTGTGGTCGACATTAGCAATGCCTTTTCCTCCATTCCCATTGACACAGACAGTCAATTTTGGTTCGCTTTCACATTTAGGGGGAAATGATACGCCTATACTAGACTTCCCCAGGGCTATTGCGAAAGCCCTACTATATATTCACAAACCATGCATGCCAGCATGTCCAAATTTCAACCACCTGGGGGAAGCCAGATACTAATTTATGTTGACAATATATTAGTGGCTTCTCCAAGTCTAGAAGCATGTAAAGAAGACACTGTGGTCCTCTTAAATCAGCTAGCTAAGGAGGGGCACAAAGTTAGTAAAAACAAATCGCCATTATGGAAACCACCGCTGAACTGGACGTCAGAAGCAGAAAAAGCCTTTTGCGATATTAAACAGGCACTGACCTCCAGTTTAGCTCTAGCCTTGCCAAATTATAATAAACCGTTATGCAAAGACAAATATTTCACTTCTGTTCTAAGCCAGCAACATGGAGATAAACTGAGACCAATAGCTTATTTTTCTTCCAAATTGGATAATGTAGCCTGCGCATTACCACACTGTGTGAGGACGGTGATAGCAGCGTCGATGGCAGTAGAAGTAAGTGCCGGAATTGTTCTATTTCACCCATTGACCCTTAAGGTCTCACATGCAGTGGCTGCTTTGCTACTGCAAACTAATATGATCTTTCTATCACCCGCAAGGCACCTCTCCTGCATGGCCACATTGCTGTCACAGCCCCATCTCACCATCGAACGATGCACCACATTGAATCCAGCCACATTATTACCTTTACCTGATGACAGAAAGCAACACGACTGCCAAGCACTCGCAGAACACACAGCTGAATCTAGATTAGATTTAAGTGACCTACCGTTGCCTCGGGGAGAGGTAGTATTTGTTGATGGATCTTCAAAGAAAAACGAATTGGGAAAAACACTAATGGGCTATGCCGTAGTGACGGCAGACACAGTACTCAAAGATAAACATTTGCCATCATCTATTTCAGCGCAATCAGCCGACATAATTGCTCTAACTGTAAATTGATGAAAGGGAAAGATTTACACTGATAGTATGTGCAGCACACACTAATTCCAAAGACATAATTTCACTCGGTAATGCCTTTACTGTCCATACAACAAAACAAACCGCGGAAAAAGTATGCAAGTTTTGCTTACTGAACAAGATCAATTGATAATTCCTGACACTCATTGACATGCAACACCAAAGCACACCACACGAGATAGACACATGGATAAAGCGTGGGGCTTCAAAAACAAAACAAAATTTATGGATGACCTCTGGGGAAACCAATCCTACCTAAAAATATAAACCCACATATGGGTTTAGCCTATATTCAAAAAACTTATCCAACTTAGTAAAAGTGAAGGGAAGGAGTATTTGCTTATTATAGACGCAAATAAATACAACTGTTTCCAACTAAACACCCTTACATTAAAAAAACAATGGGAAACAGAAGAAGACATAAATTTCTATAATAAGCAAACAGTACTCCTTCCCTTCACTTTTATTAAGTTGGATAAGTTTTCTTGAATATAGGCTAAACCCATATGTGGTGAAATATTGTTGTACCAGTCCTACCGTCCCTGCTGTTGAGACATGTGATTTCCCATGGGTCAATATAGCAGCCTATTAATACATATTTTTAGGTAGGATTGGTTTCCCCAGAGGTCATACATAAATTTTGTTTTGTTTTTGTAGCCCCATGCTTTATCCATGTATCTATCCCGTGTGGTATTGAAGTAAAGGATCTAGGTGTCATCATTGATGCAGGTCTCTCATTCAATTCGCATGTAGGTATAGGATAGCATTCTTTCACCTTAGAAATATTGTGAAAATAAGAAATATCATTTCAATGCATGACGCAGAAAAGTTGGTCCATGCATTTATTACATCAAGGTTATATTACTGCAATTCATTACTGTCTGGATGCTCTAGTAGGTGCATGAGTAAACTCCAGCTAGTACAGAATGCTGCAGCCAGAGTTCTAACTAGAACTAGGAAATTTGACCACATCACCCCAGTCTTACAATCACTGCACTGGTTACCCTTCAAATTTAGTTTTGACTACAAAATCCTACTTTTGACCTATAAAGCTCTAAATGATCTCGCCCCGCAATACCTGAGTGAACTCTTAGTTATTTACGACCCGCCACGCCCCCTGTGATCAATGGGTGCAGGGTCACTACTGGTACCCAAAGTACAGAAGGTCACAGCTGGGAGCAGATCCTTCTCCTATAGAGCTCCGCAATTCCGGGACTCAGACACAGTCTCATCTGTTTTCCCTGGCTTTTTGTTAAAAAAAAACAAAATGCCTGTTAGACACAGACAGAGTTAAATTCACCCTAGTTAGGCTGTCCTAGTTAGGGTACCGGGCCACTGTAGCACCAATATACTACTGTTACCACATATTTCAGTATCGGTCGTACAGTGCCACCGTCTGCCACTGCTTCTGTTTGTTCTCTCCGAGACACGGAATCAAGCGCCCAGACTACTGGCAGACTCCAGTGAAGAGACCACCAGAAAAATCCTGGTTCCTGACAACTGCTAAACGAGGACATAGCATGAAACAAGAGGGTCACCACAGCCACCACCACCATAACAACTACAGCTTCAGGGATCTTCAAGTGGACCAGTAGCATCATTATGGACACGTAATCTAGACCATGACACTGGACTACATCCTGGACTTCTCCAACCCTACAACTGTAGGACTTATTATGTTTTCGTTCTTTCTTTCCTATTGTACAAATCATCACCAACCCTGCACTGACACCATTTTTAGGCTCACTCTACCCTGGAAGGGGGTCCCTCTCTGTATCACTCCTTCCCAAGGTTTCTTACTTTCTTTTTTTCTCTCTCCTAGAGTTTTTTTGTGTGGAGTTTTTCCTTGTGTGCAGAAGGGTCAAGTGTGGGGGCTGTCAACTGTAGGGCTTGTCAAAGCCCATTGAGACATACTGTATGTGATTTTGGGCTGTACAGGGAGTGCAGAATTATTAGGCAAATTAGTATTTTGTCCACATCATCCTCTTCATGCATGTTGTCTTACTCCAAGCTGTATAGGCTCGAAAGCCTACTACCAATTAAGCATATTAGGTGATGTGCATCTCTGTAATGAGAAGGGGTGTGGTCTAATGACATCAACACCCTATATCAGGTGTGCATAATTATTAGGCAACTTCCTTTCCTTTGGCAAAATGGGTCAAAAGAAGGACTTGACAGGCTCAGAAAAGTCAAAAACAGTGAGATATCTTGCAGAGGGATGCAGCACTCTCAAAATTGCAAAGCTTCTGAAGCGTGATCATCAAACAATCGAGCATTTCATTCAAAATAGTCAACATGGTCGCAAGAAGCATGTGGAAAAACCAAGGCGCAAAATAACTGCCCATGAACTGAGAAAAGTCAAGCGTGCAGCTGCCAAGATGCCACTTGCCACCAGTTTGGCCATATTTCAGAGCTGCAACATCACTGGAGTGCCCAAAAGCACAAGGTGTGCAATACTCAGAGACATGGCCAAGGTAAGAAAGGCTGAAAGACGACCACCACTGAACAAGACACACAAGCTGAAACATCAAGACTAGGCCAAGAAATATCTCAAGACTGATTTCTCTAAGGTTTTATGGACTGATGAAATGAGAGTGAGTCTTGATGGGCCAGATGGATGGGCCCGTGGCTGGATTGGTAAAGGGCAGAGAGCTCCAGTCCGACTCAGACGCCAGCAAGGTGGAGGTGGAGTACTGGTTTGGGCTGGTATCATCAAATATGAGCTTGTGGGGCCTTTTCGGGTTGAGGATGGAGTCAAGCTCAGCTCCCAGTCCTACTGCCAGTTTCTGGAAGACACCTTCTTCAAGCAGTGGTACAGGAAGAAGTCTGCATCCTTCAAGAAAAACATGATTTTCATGCAGGACAATGCTCCATCACACGCGTCCAAGTACTCCACAGCGTGGCTGTCAAGAAAGGGTATAAAAGAAGAAAAACTAATGACATGGCCTCCTTGTTCACCTGATCTGAACCCCATTGAGAACCTGTGGTCCATCATCAAATGTGAGATTTATAAGAAGGGAAAACAGTACACCTCTCTGAACAGTGTCTGGGAGGCTGTGGTTGCTGCTGCATGCAATGTTGATGGTGAACAGATCAAAACACTGACAGAATCCATGGATGGCAGGCTTTTGTGTGTCCTTGCAAAGAAAGGTGGCTATATTGGTCGCTGATTTGTTTTTGTTTTGTTTTTGAATGTCAGAAATGTATATTTGTGAATGTGGAGATGGTAAAAATAAATAATTGAAATGGGTATATATTTGTTTTTTGTTAAGTTGCCTAATAATTATGCACAGTAATAGTCACCTGCACACACAGATATCCCCCTAAAATAGAAAAAAATAAAAACAATCTAAAACCTACTTCCAAAAACATTCAGCTTTGATATTAATGAGTTTTTTTGGTTCATTGAGAACATGGTTGTTGTTCAATAATAAAATTATTCCTCAAAAATACAACTTGCCTAATAATTCTGCACTCCCTGTATAAGAAATAAATGTTGTTGTTTTTAGAACCACACTAATACAGACATAAGCATACAGACATGAAAGAAATTACGTCCAGGAATTTGCCCCCTAAAGAGTGGCTTCCTCAGAGCCTGCACTGAATTATTTTTAACATCTTTTTCCTCTGTGTAAGTGGGCACAGAGTTAAGATGGCTGTGAATCAACGATTGGTTGCCACTCTGCTCCTCAAATGCTAGCCAATCAATTACACAGTTACGAAGATTTGGGACCCTAACCACTTCCAAATGACAGAGGAGACATGGGTGGTTTTCAAGATGAGATCTTCACCGGAACTAATAAAGCTCAAACATGATTACCTGAATCATAGTTTATATTTTAGACAATCTTAAAATAAAAGTTAGATTTAAATCATTATATTATGGCCCTGGTCTTTTGCTCCCTTGGAACCTTACCTATAGACTGGCATTTGCCTGATCTGGGGCCACGACTACTATGTTGGCTGAAAACACTGGTGGAGGAGATTGTTTATATCTTTCTTCTGTGTGATAGTAAAGGTCAGCTGAAAAGCTAAAGAAGCTGTGTTCTTATATGAGGCTTGGGAAATATTTCACTCTTTTACACTATTTGGCACCAAAGCCATTTGGCCCAGTCTGACAGGATGAGCCCTGCTGAACCTGGCATAGAGCTTCTCTGAAGATGTGGGGAGATTTGGAGACTGAATCTTGTCTTCTTTCTCTTCCCTGCCTATAATGGTGTTAATACCCTTCTACGCCTTCCTCACATTAGTTTTATTTTGAAGCTTTGCCAGCTCCTGTTACACTTCACTGACATGTTTTTTCCATTTTATAGGGTTAGTTACCAAGGGTTTACTTTGACGATTTTATGCTGGCCTATAAATATTAAATCCTCTCACTGCTGAATTAACCATAAAATTCCTTATTCCCAGTCTTTTCTAAGCTTTTTTATGTTGAATGTGTAAAATGTGTTTCAGAACTTACCACTGATCCACCTAACCTCGGCATCATGGACATGGAACTCCGATCTGAAGAGATCCCCCACTGTCAGCCTGGAGTTACTGCCTCCTCCTCCATCGGCTGTCAGCCACAAAACACATGAATTAACCATCAAAATGCTATTCCTCCATTAATGAACATGTTGATATGTACAGCTTTGATGGGTGTAGTCTAATGGGTAATACACCTGCCTATGAACCAGAAGGCCACAAAGTCACAAGTTCAAACCCCACTTACTACAATTGTGTCCCTGAACAAGACACTGAGTGTCTCCATGGAGACTGTCCCTGTAATTACTGATTGTAAGTCCTTCTGAATAAGGGTGTCTGATAAATGCTGCAAATGTAAAATACAAATTCTAGATAGTATCTGCTGTATCAATGCTTGTTTTAGAAAGCAGATCATAATATTAGAAAAGATAATCAGATTCTCTCTCTCTGATTGATAAAGTTAAAATATAGGGAATTTGGAGGTGAATTTTGATTGTTGCCTGGTCCATTATCCTTCTGGAAGGAATACTATTACAGCCAGGATGAGGTGGTCAGTGGGATCAGTCGGTCTTGATCTCATGGCAAATCCTTGTACATTTTGTAGATGGTCAGGAATTTTCATCGATTCAAAAATGTGTTTTGGTGCACCAAGCAATACCAAATTCGTAAAAGAATGTTGACAGACAAGGTTTCTCTGCTTTCCAGATGGATTCTTACCAGGGGTAAGGATGATGACTGACATTGTAATAAGGGAGCAAACGACTAGAATGACCAGCAGGGCTATGGCAATTCCCTTCCAGTTCCTCTGGGGAGGGCTGAGGCCACCCAGGTCCTGCAAATACACAAAATATAAAAAACAAAGATAACAACACAGTCCTGGTCATGTCTGCATATTCTGACATTCTAATTGTCCAAAACATAAAAACAGGGAAGTTGTTTTCATAGGAAATGGTGGCCTAGTTGTAAGTAATCAGACCTGTAATCAGAAGGTTGCCGGATCGAGTCCCGCACCATCAAGGTGCCACTGACATGCTGAAATATACAAAAACTCAGCTCAACCATAACATTGAGTTGGGTAATATGTTCCAGTCTGACCTGTAATGTAACCATCATACTGGTTTTAAATAGAGAATGGATGGACATTCAAATTTGTTGTTTCTGTGTATGTGTTTTGCCTATTCTTCTGGCATATTCGCTCTAATCCTTCTCCTGGAGGACTATATCCTTTAAACAGGAGAACAACAACAATTCTTTCCAACAGCCCAGAGAGTGGATCAGGAGATCCAGCTGTATTTTATGAGCTTGCTGGGGACCTGTGGCACCCCATCAAAGAGTCATAGGCTGTGGATCTCTTAAGATCTCACTGTTGGATTTGTAAAGTCATGGTACTCAGAATGCGTGCTGCCATAGCAGTGGTGGCCTAGCAGTTAAGAAAGCGGCCTCGTAATCAGAAGGTTGCTGGTTCGAATCCCGAGCCGCCAAGGTCCCACTGAGCAAGCAACGCCCCCACACACTGCTCCCCATGGCTACCCACTGCTCACTCAGGGTGATGGGTTAAATGCAGAGGACAAATTTCACTGTGTGCATCATGTGCTGTGCTGCTGTGTACACACTTTACTGTAGCAGGCAAAGGGAGGTAGCAGCACATATTTGAGAATCAGTAGTATTGGCCATTGGATTTCGATAAATTATTGATTAAAATCTATAGCAATGTGTGACCAGGGATGTTCTGGGATGGTTGGAGTTTTCCGGCAGGTGCTTCTCGGGGGCTGTGTGCAGAGATCTGTGGAGACATAGGTCTTACAACAGGGCACAGGCTCCTTCGTGGTCTCCTTCTCGATGTCCTCATCCAAACTCATGAGGACAAGGGAGGAAGGGATGTTGTGGTGGCAGATGTAGGTTCTTAATCTTAATTATAAACAGGTGCATTTGCTGCTTTATGGTTGTCAGAATGACAGGCAGCGGGTGTCGGTTCTTTATGCTGAGGGTTGCGGTTATAGATGCAGGGCCTCAGCCAATGATATAACCTTGTTGGAGAGATTCACTTACTTGTCTTTCCTTGCCTTGTGTTTCCGTGATGGACAGAGGATAGATGGAGATTATATAGTGGCAGATAGAGAATCAAATGATATTAGGACACCTGTGCTATTGGCCACTTTATAAAGAACATCTGGTCCTTCGGCCAATTTTTTCGGAATGCCTGGTCCTGCAGCCATTTTAGTTGCACCACCTGGTTCTACAGCCTCTCTATTAGCAACAAAGCCTGTTTGCGGCTGGTTTGTGATTGTGTTGTGTGACAGTGTTGTTAATTATTATGTAAGTCGTTGAGAGGGTTCATCCAAGTTTAATGAAGCAAATGCTGAAAAAGGGGCATGGATGCAAAACAACTGGAAAAATGAGCATGGGTTTGAAAAACCCAAAACTGTTGTTCACTGTGTGTTTTCTGTCCCATTGTGCAAAATTTAGCAGGTTTACCGGAGGTGAGATCCAATTTTGGCCATTTTGGTCAAAGCATCTGCGAGCAGGGGGTTTAAAAATGCTAAACTCCATGGGTGGTAGTAGCCTAGTGGGTAACATACTTGCCTATGAACCAGAAGACTCGGGTTCAAATCCCACTTGTTACCATTGTGTCCCTGAGCAAGACACTGAGTTGCTCCAGTGGGGACTGTCCCTGTAAGTACTGATTGTAAGTTGCTCTTGATAAGGGCGTCTGATAAATGCTGCAAATGTAAATGTAAAGTTATGGGAATTGGACCCTGTTTGAGCATTAATAGCTCAGTCACACCCACTCGGATGGTTATAAAAGTAATGTCACACCTCACACCATTAAGTACTACACTTTGATATATAGCTTGCAGGTGTGCGTACTCCAGTATGACCCACATTATGTTGCGAACAAAATTTTTCAACAGTGTGCATTATCCGTAACTCAGGCCGAGGCATATGCCATGTGTCAAAATGTTGGTCTTGGCAAGATCTATGAGTCAACATCAAATTTATCTATATATGCGTTGTGTTGACACCTGAACAACCAGGCCAGGGAATACAACAAAATGCTACAATAGCTCAGCAACAGAAAATTGGTCCCTTCTACATTCACTATCCTCTTTTTTCACTCGTCTTTTCGATGCTATCTCTAGTTCCTCCTTTAACCGACATTGCCACCTAGTGTCCTCCGGTTGTAATAACATAATCAGTGAACACAACATTTCCTCTCTCTGTAAAATAATATATTCTCTATATAAGTGAATGCTACTAAGAAAAAAACTTAATAGGTAACTCCATCTGCAATAAGGTAATTTTTACATAAGGTACATTAACATGGAACCGCGACATCATTTTAAATAAATAAATTGCTTTGGTCCATAACCATAACCAGTCCATAACAAGTAAACTTTGTATTTCACTGTGTATACAGTCTTAGCTGTAATAATCAAAATACTGCAGTCATCTCAACTTTCTGTTGTCAACTATGGCAAGACATAGTCTTTCTGCCACGTGTGCTTGTGTTTAACACATGATACAACACCTGTTTGTGTATCAGCCCAGATGTGTCACAATCTTGTCCAGCCACAGGAGAAGTCTGAGCAAGATGAGAGGCATTCCAAGTTTTCCCATTAGTCATTAAGGACCTATTCTCTTCCACACCGTTGTAGGGGAAGTAAATCTGCTTTAGGAATGAGCTTTAGTAACATGATGAGGGTTCATTATCCTGACTCTCTCCTGGTCGAAAGAAGGCATGCGTATGCCCGGTTTATCATCAGTGTAATGCTGTATTTTATTCTGATGCCTCATTACACTGTTAAGTTTCGACTGTGGCTTATCAGGCATTGGGACTGGTTGCAAAGGAGCAGGGCAAGTAGAGTTTGTTAACCTGGCAGAGTATCTGGCCTTTTAATCAAAAGGTTTGAATCCCGATCCACCAGGGGGTGCCACTGAGGTGCCAGTGAGCAAAGTACAGTCCACACACACTGCTCCCCGGGCGCCTGTCATGGCTGCCCACTGCTCACTAAGGGTGATGATTAAATGCGGAGAACACATTTTGTTGTGTCCATTGTCCATATGTATTGTCACATCAAACAACTGCTCAATGAGAGCTTTGTGTTTTCAGGACCAGAGAAACTTGATGTTAGGGTGGTGGTAGTAGCCTAGTGGGTAACACACTCACCTATGAACCAGAAGACCATGGTTCAAATCCCACTTAGTACCATTGTGTCCCTGAGCAAGACACTTAACCCTAAGGTGCTCCAGGGGGACTGTCCCAGAAACTACTGATTGTAAATCACTCTGAATAAGGGTGTCTGATAAATGCTATAAATGTAAATGTTAGTTTCCATCAACACCACAGCCGTTTCTTATTGGTGAGATATGTTGTGGTTTCCTAACAGCTGTACCTAAAACATTCAAATATTTAATGATATGATTACAATTACTAAGAAGGATTACAGTGGGTTGCAAAAGTATTTGGCCCCCTTGAACTTTTTGTCACATTACAGCCACAAACATGAATCTATTTTATTGGAATTCCATGTGAAAGACCAATACAAAGTGGTGTATACTTGAGAAGTGGAATGAAAATCATACATGATTCCAAACATTTTTTACAAATAAATAACTGAAAAGTGGGGTGTGAGTAATTATTCAGCACCCTGAGTTAATACTTTGTAGAACCACCTTTTTCTGCGATTACAGCTGCCAGTCTTTTATGGTATGTCTCTACCAGCTTTGCACATCTAGAGACTGAAATTCTTGCCCATTCTTCTTTGCAAAACAACTCCAGTCAGTGTTTGTGAACAGCAGTTTTTAGAGCCACAGATTCTCGATTGGATTTAGATCTGGACTTTGTCTGGGCCATTCTAACACATGGATATGTTTTGATTTAAACCATTCCATTGTTGCCCTGGCTTTATGTTTAGGGTCATTGTCCTGCTGGAAGGTGAACCTCCGCTCCAGTCTCAAGTCTTTTGCAGACTCTAGGAGGTTTTGTTTATTTTACTTTATTTTGCAGACGCTTTTATCCAAAGCAACTTACAGGAGCTTTTCTTCCAAGATTGCCCTGTATTTAGCTCCATCCATCCACCCATCAACTCTGACCAGCTTCACTGTTACTGCTGAAGAGAAGCACCCCCAGAGCATGATGCTGCCACTACCATATTTGAGTGTGGGGATGGTGTGTCCAGAGTAATGTGCGGTGTTAGTTTTCTGCCAAACAGAAATCTTGAAAGCAACAACACAATGAAGTCCAAAGAACACGCCAGACAGGTCAGGGATAAAGTCATTGAGAAATTTAAAGCAGGCTTAGGCTACAAACAGATTTCCCAAGCGATCATTCAGAAATGGCAGGAGTATGGCACAACTGTAAACCTACAAAAGACAAGGCCGTCCACCACCAAGGACAGCGCTGATCAGAAATGCTGCCATTTCTGAATGATCGCTTGAACAGTGCTCTGTGGGATGTTCAAGACTTGGGAAATCTGTTTATATTGTGTTATTGCTTCCAATATTCTCCTCTGAGGCCATCACAGAGCAGCTGTATTTGTCATGACATTATATTACCCACAGGTGCACTCTATTTAGTCATTAGCACTCATGAGGCAATGTCTACGGTAGGGCTGTATACCTTGGAGAACCTGGCGATACGATACATACCTCGATACACAGGTCACGATTCGATACGTACCTCGATACAGAGCTGTCTCGATATGATTTGATACAATGTGACACGATTCGATACGATTCAATAAAAATACATGGGCCAGAGCCAATTAGTTAATGCTGAACACATTTACTCAACAAACAGAACTCAATTTATTGAAGACAAAAGTGCATTATAACAAAGTGCATTTTGCTTAAATATTTGCAACTTTAAGTGCTCTGATTAATTGTACACAAATTGTATTAATCTGGAAATTACCACAAGTCAACATTTAACTTTCCAAGGGTACAGTCTGAGCTCACACAAGCACAAAATCTTCTTCTTCTTATTCGTAATTTCTCATTAAATCTTCTTATAATTCTTTTTTGTGACACCATGTACTGCCATAACATATTTCACTATGAAATCACTTAAATGCTATATCTTGCTTTAACATTTGGCACAACCTAAGCTCGTTAGACAGAAGAGCAGCGGAGACAGCGGGTTGCTACTCAAGAAAGCATATCATGCGCGCTATTCCAGCGCGTCACGACATCGGTGATCAGTTTATGTTCAGGCAACTCGAGCAACTTCTGCTTCTGTCGAAGTACGTGGCTGGCTGTGGTACTGCGCTTAAAAAAGGTGGATATCCGCCTAACACGTCCCAATAAATGAGCGACAGCAGGAAGCTTCAGTGCACGCTGCGAGGCCAGGTTTAAAGTGTGAACAAAGCACCTGAAATGGAACATACCAGCAAGCTCCGCTGCGACGATTGTAACAAAAGCTTCCGTGGCTCGCGATGTACACCTGTCACAAATCAGTGCCACTCGTGGGGCAGAACTCAGGGCTGACTTAACATTGTCTTTGACTTTGTCATATATTCTCGGTACTGCTTTGTCGGTCATGTAGCTGCGGGTAGGGATCACGTAACGGGGATCTAACGTGTTGCTCATAAAGCGAAAGCCTGTGTTCTCGACAACACTGTAGGGACATAAACCTTTGCAAATATAATGCACCACAGACTCCGTAATCTTCTGTGCACGGACTGAGTTAGATGGAAGCTTGGATGTTGCGTTGTCCAAAGTAGTTTGCGTGGGGTCCCGTGTTTTTTCGGGCTGCGGCGAAGCTAGCTTGTCCGCATGGTGTCTTTGCAGGTGGGCGCGCAGGTTAGTTGTATTACCGGTGTAGCGTATAGAAGCCTGGCAATGCTTGCAGGTTGCATTTGTTTTATCGATCCCTTGGTTTCCTTCCTTTGCTTTAAAACCAAAATGTGTCCAAACATCTGCCTTTAGGGACAACATTTTCCATGAGTTTTTTTAAACTCGCGGGCGCCACTGCGCCCCCTAATGGCTGGCCGGAGTATCGATACTAAGGGCTAGAATATCGATACTGTATCTTTTTTTATTATATCTAAGAATCGATATTTTGAGCACACCCCTAGTCTACGGGCAACTGACTGCACTCAGACCAAAGGGGGCTGAATGCACACCCCACTTTTCAGTTATTTATTTGTAAAAAATGTTTGGAATCATGTATACACCACTTTGTATTGGTCTTTCATGTGGAATTCCAAAAAAATACATTCATGGATTTGTGACAAAATGTAATGTGACAAAATGTGGAAAAGTTAAAGGGGGCTGAATACAGTTATATATTAAATTATGTATATTTTATACATGAAAGACAGAAAAGGACAGGTCGGACCTCATTGCTTCAAGGAATACAGCTTCCTCAGAAAGCTGCTAAAGATGCCAAAAACAAGAGATCTGCCTTCTGCACATGTGGAACATGTATCGATGATTTCCAAGAACCAGAAAATCGTGAGGGTGAGCCTTTGATTTTTTAAGTGTATTCTGTTGACCCCTGAGGCCTTCGTGGCCTGAGCATGTTCTGATCCTTTCACACAGGCCTAAGACTTCCCCAAGGCCAAACAGTCCCTCTAACTGAGAAAAAAACAAGACAATAGTATGGGTAGTTTGGGATATCATAGCCTATTGCAGCTGGGTTGTTAGTAAGCTCAATTAAGAAGATAACAGTTAGAAAGCATGCGATTATTAAAGAGCAAAAAATCTGATTCACAAGAACACACAATTTTAACCTTTTAATATTGTGCATATTTTTTTGATACATGCATTTCTGGCATTTCTGGGAAACATTGCATTACCATGAAATATTATAAAAAATAATATTTTTATAAACTATCTGATGCTTGTCTTTCACCAACAATTCCTACACACAGCCGATATAAAGGGAGATTTAGTAAAGGAGATTATCTGGATTGGACTTCCATAGTCCACAATACAGTGTTTTGATTATTTAATGACACAATTTATAGATTGAAATCGATTATTTAAAACAAATGATTAGACTCAGAATTAATAAAAAAATATGCGATGGCAAATTTATAAATGGTGTAATGGAAGTTCACTTGATGGCAATTTGAGTGATAGAGGGCCTTATAAAGATTGATGACGTGGTGGAAGATTTGAATTGGACTCCCAATACAGAGCATGATGTTTGTTATTGCCCCAAAAATTTTTATTACAGTTTTTCTCCATTGGTTTCTTGAAACATAAATTACATTCTCAAAATGACATGGACAAACCTCCAAACCTCTTGGCAAATGTTCACAACAGAATGGCATTTCTCATTCATTTTATCAAATAGCAAATGCCTCAGTACATGTCTCAATTGTCTCAGTGCATCTTGGCAAATGATTAAGTACAAATAGCCTTCAGTTATACAGTTAGCCCACATGTAGCACATTTTCCAAATAGAATAGATCTTGTATATCTAAATTGATTAGTTGATTCTCAGTCTAATGATCATTCTCTCCAAAACATGTCAGCATGATTTCATTGTATGAGTACTCGCATGCACAACTGTCTGTTCAATTGTCAAAATTGATCAAGAACATAATACCATGAATACCATATATGAATTTCTTTGAATATTTGATAAATTGATGACAGTCATTGACAGTCAGGTAAAACTACACAAACGAAGGGAGAGTGTCACACACAGGTGTTTTCCATGATCGTGTGCTGCCAAACACAGATATATAGAGCTTGACCTGCGCCAGTCCGATCTCTGAACATGGATAGACAAGGTCAAGCAAACGGACAAGGAGAAGTGCTGAAGGAGGAGGAGGAGGAGGAGGAGGACACTGTGCTGTCCCGAATGAAATTGTATAGGACAAGGCACTGTGCATGAGGCAAAAAATGAATAACTTACTGTAGAGATTTTGTTTGCATCTGCCTACAGAGGTAGGTCTATACTAGCAGGTAAAGAGGACTAGTGGAATGTTTTGATAATAAATATGACAAGAAATATATTGAACAAATTACTGTAAACAATGGAATGAGCATCATGCTCAGGATCAGCCGACCCTGCTCCATGCTATGGACGCAGTGTATGACTGCATTACAGGAGATCAATGCAGGGGATGGTTGCGGCATGCACGCCGTTTCTTCCCTCGTTGCATCGCAAGAGAAAGTATCTGCTGTGATGTGGACGAGAATCTGTGGCCAGACGGACAACAGTGTGTAAATAACCAGGAGGGTGAAGACAGTGGACAAGAGTGGGAGAATGAGTACAGAATAAGTCCTTGTTTTTTTTTATTTTGTGTTTATACAATTTATTACTGTAATGTACATTTTCTTTTTATATATGTATGAAACTTTCTTTGCGTGTGAATAAAAAATTGTTAGAATTTCCTTGGTAGTGTGAGTGCAATCTGTGATGTCAAACCTTGGAGGCTACTCTTTTCTGTTGTATATTGTTGGTCCTCTGCCATAGTGACAAAACATCTAAACATTTTGTATGGCAGTACTCACACAATGCCAAAAAGACGATGCATTTTGGGGGCACTGACTATTCAGATTAGAAAGAAATGTAAATTTGACACATGAGTGAACAGTTTTGGAAGAGATATGAGCTTTTGCAGGTGAGCTATAGTGTTGTACTAAACTGTAAGAGTGTTTTGCCAAATGATCTTAGAGTTTTGAGAATGTAATTTCTGTTTCAAGAAATGAGCCAAACCAATGGAGAAAAACTGTAATACTTGTGTATTACAGTTGTGTAAAAACCTAAAAAAAACCTAAAGTATCACAAAAGCATACAACAAAAACTTGCAAATTATCATTACATTTGGTTAAAGAGCTAATAAAGACTATATATATATATAGAGAGAGAGTGTGTGTGTGTGTGTGTGTGTGTATATATTTTGTACATCCGGAAGTCAGACCAACATCTGCAACTCAGATTTATCTTTGTATGTATAAGCAACTCAGATTTATCTTTGTACACAGTCTTGCTAAAAACGTTGATTTTAAAACTTTTTTTTTAACTCATTCTGAACATTTCTGGGGGAATTTCACGTGTCCTGAAGTGCCGGAAGTGCCGTCACAATGGGATGGGTGCTTGGGGTGGCCGATAGGGTGGCCAGGATTAAGCGTGAGGTGGTCACAGCCACCACCAGTCACCCCACAGCTCTGCCACTGTCTGAGACAAATCAATTGTTTGAAGTATTGGGGGAATGCCCCCCGACAGATGTATCTATGCTAATTAATGTGTTTAAGGTCCATATTGGGACGAGCAATGTGCTCTGCGCCCACGGGACCACAACTGCTGTACTCCCTGTTAAAGACGCCTGCTGCATTTCTTGGTTGCTGCATTTCTACAAGGGTGGTAGTTGCATAGCAGGTAAGACACTCACCTATGAACCAAAAGACCCAGGTTCAAATCTCACATACTACCATTGTGTCCCTGAGCAAGACACTTAACCCTTAGCTGATCTATGGGGACTGTCCTTGTAAATACTGATTGTAAGTCGCTCTGGATATGTAAAGTGTAAGGTTTCTCTCTCTCTGTGTGTAGGGGGTGATCTTATGATGGACTGCACTCTGTTCTGCAATCTCAGGGGGTCTAGCAGTGAAAACAAGAGCATGAGCTGAATTCCAGTGATTAAAACCATCTGCAAAATTAAAGTTAATGCAGCTGAGTCCAACGCCAGAGTCACTTGGTTGTCTCCTTGTGGTTTCAACCACTTATTTAAAACCACGTGTCCTGTGAACTGCAAATGGTGTAGAGGATCTACTCTCTGCATCTTTTTTCCAGTATATATGTATCAATGACCTGAACAAACTGAATCTATGTAAAGCTAGGAGCACAATTAGTGTATAGAGTATACTGTATTTTCAAAATGAAACATTGTAAATGTATGTTGTGAAGAGTTATTACTCTCATATAGAAATGATCCTTCTATATGATACAAAGGTCTCAAACAAGTTGCTGGTCTTTTGAAGGATGTTGAGGTGTGGTAGTAGCCTAGTGGTTAGCATATGAATGAGAAGTCCCAGGTTCAAACCCCACTTACTACCATTGTGTCCCTGACCAAGACACTTAACCCTGAGTCTCTAGGGGGACTGTCCCTGTCACTACTGATTGTAATATGGTATGGATAAGGGCGTCTGATAAATGCCATACATGAAAATGTAAATGGAGGAGTTTATGCTTTTGGGGAGTTTAAAGCATGTGCCAGTGCAGAGGGGCATCTCACCTATTTTCTCCTACAAGTCTTTTTCTAGCCTGATAGCTGAGAGCAGCCAGACAAGGCTACAGGAATCTGCCCAGTCACTACCACAGCGTACAGTTCAAGGTGCTGTGACTGACTTGGGGTACTGTGATCATGACGTCAGGAATATAAAACCGAACCATGGAGATAACCATGAGATCAGTGTGTCATTCTTGGAGTGACATAAGAAACCAGATGTAATGTGTGACCTTCTGGAATAAGAAGGCTATGCAATGGAGAGCTTATCCATCAGAGGCCATGTGACCCATTTTTCCTGGCCTGACTGCTGATTGTGAAATGGCAGCCTCCTATACCATTTAGCTTCTTGTAATTACACATCACGATGAAACTGGATTGCACACAATGATTGTTGACTAAATGACAATATATTGAGATGAATGATAAATGGTATCAGATTAATATTATTTCAACTCTATGCTGAAAAAATACCAAAAGTGGAGTTTGGCTGTGTTTCATTCACAGGGACAAGGATATTTTATAATTAGAGTGTACTTGTACTCAATTTGAAATTGCAAGTGGCTTGTACATTGGACAGAACGTAAATTGTACAGAATGAGAAAGTATTGTGCATGAGAGCTGTCAATCATCCTTTTACAATTATGCATTTAAAACGTCAATGAGGTATGTGTTCAGGGTTTTAGAAATTAGTGCAATTTTTGGAATTTGGAAATCACTCTGAAATAATTGTTCCTCCTCGTCAATATAAACGGCCAGAAAAACATTTCTTGTCCATATTTATTTATGTCCAGACCCAGAGGAGATACTTAATGTGACATTATTGAACATGCCCCACACATTTATTATTTAGGATGGAGATGTAATTTATCATAAATGTCGGAAGTAATGACTCCACTCCTCTATTCCTCATTCCTGATCACCTGTGTGAGAAGAATTCTGCATTCTGCTGTAATACATCAAACTCCAGCCAGCGTTTAGGAGTTTACGGCCATCTATATTTAATCAGTGAGAGGCTGCTCTGCATATCACAGCTCCACAGCTCTTGCTGACCAATGAGCTTCAACTGTTCCATAGTCAACTTTGCTCTTTGAGACAGACACTGACACTCTAGTGAAGGTGTCACGATGGCGGAACATGGTGAGGAAGAAGGACGCATATGCACAACGTCACAAGATGGATTCAGTACATAGTAAACACAACAGAGGAAACATCACCAAACAATGACCCAACCACAAACAGACACAAACAGGGCAGTTTTATACATTTAGACACAGGTGATAACAATCAGGAAACATAATAACACAAGACTAACATGAAATTCCGGTCAGAACTCCGGACCCAGAGTAACCCCTGCCGGACCAGATCATGCCAGAAGGTGATTCTCCATAGTGAAATGAAGATTTCCTTTATAAACAAATTAATAATCATTATAACAAATGATTATTTGTTGTATCTAATGAGTCGTGAGCTCCTGATGGTTTTAGCAGTGCTGTACAGGGGACAGCACCTCAGGTGGCATGTCTTGAATTCATAACAGATTTGTTTATGCAGTCATTTTTACAGATATTAACAATGCCTGATATGAGTTTTGGTTACATTGTGCAAAGATATTATAGTCAGGTATAAATCTACATATATATCAGCATATATACCCATATATATATATATATATATACACACACACACACACACACACACACACACACACACACATAGGTGTAGGCTCTCTAATCTAATTAAGGATAATCTAATTTCCTCACTTCATATTAATACACACACACATATTGCTGCTTAGAGATGCAGGGGGCAATATTAAACATTCATCCAGATGATGAAGAGCCAAAGCATGAGGCACAAGTGCACGACAAAGTGAGATGTTAATTAATAAAAAAAAGAGAACAAAAGGTCCATGAAATATAAACAGAAATGTACTATAAGCGTGTAGGGGTGTGTATTGGCAAGGATCTCATGATACAATTCGTATCATGATATCAATATATCATGATGTAATTTTATCATGACCTGTATTGTGATACGTACATATTGCAGAATTCTACAGTTCACTGAAAATGTAAAAACAGAGCTTATATACAAGATGTTATGTACGATCTATCATGTGTGTGATTTCACTCTGCATGAAATACAGTGGGGCAAAAAAGTATTTAGTCAGCCACCAATTGTGCAAGTTCTCCCACTTAAAAAGATGTGAGAGGCCTGTAATTTTCATCATACTGTAATTTTCATAGTTATAGTTGACAAAATGAGAAAAAAATCCAGAAAATCACATCCTCTGATTTTTAAAGATTTTTTTTCAAATTATGGTGGAAAATAAGTATTTGGTCACTAACAAAAGTTCATCTCAATACTTATATACCCTTTGTTGGCAATGACAGAGGTCAAACGTTTTCTGTAAGTCTTCACAATGTTTTCACACACTGTTGCTGGTTTTCACTCAAAATCTCAAGATACATGGCCCCATTCATTCTTTCCTCTACACAGATCAGTCATTCGGATCCCTTTGCAGAAAAACACCCCCAAAGCATG
This sequence comes from Denticeps clupeoides, assembly GCF_900700375.1. Lineage (NCBI taxonomy): Eukaryota > Metazoa > Chordata > Actinopteri > Clupeiformes > Denticipitidae > Denticeps > Denticeps clupeoides. Next base: position 7,008,123 of record NC_041711.1, read on the forward strand.
GTGTTTCCACCCCCATACTTCACAGTAGGTATGGTGTTCTTTGGATGCAACTCAGTATCCTTCTCCAAACACAACAAGTAGAGTTTTTACCAAAAAGTTCTATTTTGGTTTCATCGGACCATATGACATTCTCCCAATCCTCTTCTGGATCATCCAGATGCTCTCTAGCAGACTTCAGACGGGCCCGGACATGAACTGGCTTAAGCAGGGGAACACGTCTGGCACTGCAGGATTTGAGTCCCTGGCAGCATAGTGTGTTACTGATACACTCTAAAAAACGCTGGGTTGTCTTTTCAACCCAAAGGAGACGGGCGGGAAAAACATTCTGAGGCAAAAAAGGAGAGAGGAGAAAGTTTTCTGCAAGCTTCACTGCTTAATATCTTGCTAACTAACACTTGCTATGCTAACAATGCTTAATATCTTGCGACTGCATTGGAGCCACCAATTTGTGTGTACTCACTCACATGGAGATCGGTAAGCTTTATTTTGCATATATGCTGTGTTTAATGTTGTATTTTAGAAGTATACCTTTCTGTCTACATTTGTCTGTTTCTCTCATGTTTGGACTTTTTTTTAAAGGAGTTTTGCTCGCTGCAACGAGAACCATTTTGTGGATGAACAAGGTGAGTTGTTTTCTCTATTCAAATTAGAAACTGCTGGAACATTTGTAGTTTGAAACATGCATTTGATTGTGACTAAATTATGAGGTCATCTTAAGGGAACAGTGAGCTCTCTACTTCTCTACATACAGTTTTGTAGAATTCAAATTATTTCAATGTAGGTTTGAAAAAGTAAACACCCACTTTCAACATATGCCAGTTTTTTTTTTGCACTATCTGCGAGAAGAGCACAGTTTTTTAAACATTACAGGCTAAAACATGGAACTTATGCAAGAAGGAAATAAGCCCTTTCCTTGCTTGCATCAGGAATCACATTTGTTCTTAGACGAGAGGAGGTTGTAAAGGATGAGCCTGACATCAACCAGATGATCCAATGCTGGCCAGCGCTTTTCACTGAAAACCAGGTTTGTGAATGTGTCCTTTAATGTTTTTTTTTCTTATTTGTTTTACATACATCATGTTCAGAGAGGTTTATTTGTGTTATAAATAACTCTGCCTGAATATCAAAACTGAGCATATTTAATATTTTTCAGGTTTACCTGGAGTTTAACAGGATTGTTGGTAGAAATTTTAAAGAAGAGTTCTTTGGTGTTCTTGATGGGTTGTGTCCAATTTTGATGGAAATTTCAAGATGAAGACAGGTTGGATAGGAAAGCAATTAGCTCACCTGCTACAACACAACGGTGGGTTGATATTTCTCTTTTCTTCTCATAATGGTATTGATGGTTAGTTCAATACATAAACTGTTCTCTTGTGGTATTTCTCTATATGGACAAATAAACTGATATAAGATTTATTTCCTTTGTTCTACATTCAAGTGTGTTTTATACCACTTTGCAGAGCACAGAGCCAACAGCCCTTAGAGGCCTTGTCCTGAGAGGACTTCCAATAATTTCTTTGAGATGACGCATCTATGTTCTTCAAGAGCAGTTCAGTGAGTAAACCCTTTCTCCATTTGTACCATTCAAATATAAAATTGTGTAATATACTACCTACTGTCACAACATGAAAGATGCCTATATATAAACACACAAAATAGCTTGTTTACAGTGCCTAAAATAAAATCACATTGAATTACAAAAATTATAATATTAGATAATTCTATACAGATGATTATAGACAAATTGCTGTTAACCTGAATATTCTCTTTTTGTCTTGTTTCTTGCACTATGTAGAGTCTATGGAGACTCCATGGACATCCCAGTGGGAATCCTCTATTATAAGGACAACAGTTCACCAAGCCCAGCATTGCCATAACTCAACCCTTCAAGACTGGGCATCATCCGAGAGGGCAACCTGGCAAGGGAAGCACAGCTCTTCATGCCTGATTGTTACACAATTACTTTGCAGTGATTAGAGCAAATAGGCTTGCAGTTGTTCATTTTGTATCTGATTCTTCTTGTGCTAGATGTGTCTAGTATTGTATTATAATTTTTTTTTACAGAGGGCACATTTTAGGAAAGTTGCAAGTTTATTTTGACCAAATCTGATCCTTAATGCATAGATGTTCTTAAGTCTGATATTCTTAATGCCTGCTTTGTTGTGTGTTTCTTACATGACTCTTATATCTTAGTTTATGCATGACAAGAAAACTTACATTTACATGTCAAATTGTGTTTTTCTAAAGTTAATATGTCTTTTTCTAAAGTTAATTTGACTTCAGTCTGATTCATTGTTACTGACTTTGTTCCAGAAACACTGTGACTACAGTTTGATACATTTTCATAAAAATTGTCTTAATGCTGAGGTGGAGATGGAAAAAAAAGTCTTAAATTCATATAGACACATTTTTTACATGTTATTCTGTCATGAATAAAATTCCATTATTGAAGTATGTATTGCTGTAGAATTGTTTTTATTTTAGTAATTTTAATCACAAGTTTCTAGATTAAATTTCTGACCCATTTTGGGTTCCATTCAAGCAGTGTAGTCATTTGTAACTAATAGTTGGGTTAAAAATCACAACCCAGCATGCTGGGTTAAATGTGTAACCCAACTTGTTGGGTCAAAATAACCCAGCGTTGAGTTGGTCCCTTTTTGACCCAGCGCTGGGTTACCAAAATAACCCAAATTGGGTTGTTTTTAACCCAGCAGTTTTTAGAGTGCACAATTATTCTTATAGCACAATTATTCTTATAGTGTGTTTCTTACAGATGACTCTTATATCTTAGTATCTATTGATGTTTATGCATGATGTAAATTGTGTTTTTCTAAAGTTAATTTCTCTGACTTCAGTCGAATGCATTGTTACTGACTTTAGTCACAGTGTTTCTGGAATACAGTTTGATACATTTTCATACAAATTCTCTTAATTCTGACGTGGAGATGGAAAAAATGTCTTAAATTCATATGGACACGTTTTTTACATGTTATTCTGTCATGAATAAAATTCCCTTACTGAAGTATGTATTGCTGTAGAATTGTTTTTATTTTTGTAATTTTAATTACAAATTTCTAGATTAAATTTCTGACCCATTTTGGGTTGCATTCAACCCAGAAGCATAGTCATTTTTAACTAATAGTTGGGTTAAAAATCACAACCCAGCATGCTGGGTTAAACGTGTAACCCAACTTGTTGGATCAAAATAACCCAGCGTTGGGTTGGTTCCTTTTTAACCCAGCAGTTTTTAGAGTGTAGCCTTTGTTACTTTGGTCCCAGCTCTGTGCAGGTCATTCACTAGGTCCCCCCGCGTGGTTCTGGGATTTTTGATCACCGTTCTTCTAATCATTTGACCCCACAGGGTGAGATCTTGCGTGGAGCCCCAGATCGAGGGAAATTAACAGTGGTCTTGCATGTCTTCCATTTTCTAATAATTGCTCCCACAGTTGATTTCTTCACACCAAGCTGCTTACCTATTGCAGTTGTGGACAGGTGTCTTTTATACTGATAATGAATTCAAACAGGTGCCATTAATACAGGTAATGAGTGCAGGACAGAGGAGTTATAGGTCTGTGAGAAATCTTGCTTGTTTGTTAGTGAACAAATAGTAATTTTTCACCATAATTTGCAAATAAATTCTTTAAAAATCAGAGGATGTGATTTTTTTTTCTCATTTTGTCTCTCATAGTTGAGGTATACCTATGATGAAAAATACAGGCCTCTCTCTTTTAAGTGGGAGAACTTGCACAATTGGTGGCTGACTAAATACTTTTTGCCCCACTGTATCAAGTAATTAAAAGTACCCAGCTGTACAGCACCATCAACACGTAAAATATTGCAAAATATTGCTGCATCAATATTTTCTAAGATCCTCTGCATTTAACCATCACCCCTTTTTGGAGAATATGTAGATTAACTTTTAACTTTTATATAGTCTGTTCTTATGTGTACAACATAGTGAATAAAAAGACTGTATTCATAGATAACCAGAATTCATCACATCGTGGTAACATGGAAACACGATGTAAGTCGCTCTGGATAAGGGCATCTGCCAAATAAATGCCTTAAATGTAAATGTTGAGCAGTGGGCAGCCAGGGAGCAGTGTGTGGGGACGGTGCTTTGCTAAGTGTCACCTCAAAGGCACCTTGGGATTTGAAACCCTTACGCACTAGGTCACCACTGCCCAGGCACCACCCCTGAACAGGTTCTGCACATGACCTGGCAGATGATCAACAATGGAGGGAGAAAAGCAAAGTCTTAAATAATACAATGACTTAAATGCAACGGGTTACACAGGAGGATTGTTTAGGCTCAGGAGACAAAACAAATATGGCACCACCTGGAGGGTGTGCCACCTGGAGAGAGCCGCCAGGAAACTACACATTTGTAGGAGGAGAGCAGTACATGATAAAAGAAACACAAGCAGTGATGAATACAGGGGATGTCTGTGCTGACTGAATTTCACAATAAATCATGTGCAAGCCCACTGATGCCAAAAATTATTTAGCCAGTAGAATTCTTGCAACGTTCCCTTCTACTATTTGTACACTGTTCTTATTATCCTCTTTATTATTATGTGGAAAATGGTTGGAGAAATACAGAGAAACAGACTGAGCAGCGCAGTAAGTGTTAAACAGTAAACTGCCTGGCTGTCTGTACTCATCTCATCAAGTCAGTCTGGAAGATTTCAATTTTTGAAGACTTTTCAAAAGTCTAGCACCTATTAAAGTCATGCTATTTGTCACTTGTGCATGTAATAAAAAATATTTTTTAGGTAATGGAGCAAAATCAGTCGGGAGAGACAGGATGTCTGCAAAATGACAACCTTCATTATTTCATATTGTTCAACCCTCCTTAAGTTAATTTACTTATAAGTGAAGCAGCATCTAAATATTTCAATAGCATTAAATATGTTTGTGCAAACACATGGAAATACATGACTTGGTGGTGGCTCATTAAATGAAACTTTAAATGAAACACAAATGCAGCATTATATCACATACTTCTCTGTCTGTAGATTAGTGAGGGACAGGGAGAGGGACAATGTATATGAAGCCAAACATTTGGCTTTATTTGCCCTACTTCATATTGCACATCTTGTGATGTCACTATAGTAGAGGTGAATATAACAATGAACAATTAAACACAACATGATATCCCTATTTCCCCACTAAAATACAACAGACACTACTCATAATTCTTGACTGACACAAGGGCCCAGACGCCCAGCTCACATATTCTTGGACAATGCTGAAGAATAAAGTCTGTGGTGCTGATTATACAATTAGCTATTAGCAAGTACACGTAAAAAACAGGCTTAGGCCACATAAATGCAAGTACACGTAAAAAAAACAGGCTTAGGCCAAATACATGCAGCTGCTACAGGAGCTAGGGTAAATCGAGGTGTCCAGGGGATCTGGAACCCGGTCGTGCATGTGCATGTGAGGTCGGTGTGGTGGGGGTGATCGCTGTCGGACCGACCCTGGAAAAATGACTTCGGACTATTTGCAGACGTCACGCGATGGGACACCCGGCACAGCGTACGCGACACTGTGCGCCTCGACGGATAACGAGCGCGTTGTTCGCCGCGAACTGAACCGATCGGACCGTTACCTCGTCCGGCGGCTGGGCGCTCGGCTTCTGTCGCTGCTCCTTCGTAGCGGTCATGCTGCTCAGATCCCGGGAAGAAGCGTTCGCGATTACGAGATGAGATGAGGCTACGTCTGACAGGGTCACCTGGAGGTTGGGCAGGACATTCCATCGAACGAAGGCGAATCCGAACTGCGCCAGTCGCTGTCTCCGCGCGGATGGATACGGTGTTGGGTAGCGCCGCGCGGAGGGGGTGGCTGCATGCAGATTCTGGAATCTCTTTAAATATCCTCTGAGACCAGGGTTGTAATTAAAGGCACTAGTTCAGTAGAACTGTACCCACAGGGTCTGCCCTAGACACTACAGATTCTGGTCATTTTAGGATTTATGTAAGGGATGGAGGGACAGTCCTCACCCCCCAACACAGTGTTTATATTTTGTATGTCAGATCCAGTACTGATCAAGACATCTGATCCAAAGTCACTATATTCTGTTGCCTGCCTCCTTTCAAGGTCAAACAGTGCAGCCAGTACAGTGGAGCTAAATAGATATGTGAATATGAGCAGCAGTTTCACTACCCTGAAGGATGTAGAAAATATAATGTCATATTCAACATACTGCTGAATTCATGTATGTGTGTCGGCTGAGGTCGCATGTGAGTCATGTGTTTCGCAGTGGTCATGTCATTAAATCCTTCGGTATAAGATGCAGACTATAATCAGGACAGATAAATTGGTACAAATTGTCTTCTGCCTGGAAACACAGAGGCAGCAAATGTTATGTGTGCGTGTGTGTGTGTGTGTTCTTGCACTGGGTTCTATTATTAGTGAGAGATGGGGAGCAATTGGAAGACCGCAATAGATAGGCTTTATGGCATCAAATTGGTGGAAAGAAGAGATTAAGTGGAGGAGATCAGTTCAGAGGTGCTCCATGTGAAAGAAAAATCACCAAGAAGAGGAAAAAAGAATAGAAAACAAACATCACTCTAGATGGATTTCGCCACTCAACACATCAGCAGATGTTGTTCTGATGGATCACCAAGTCTGCTGAGGACAGTGTAACTAAAACAAGCCTGACCTTTGACATTTCAATATATATCATAATTGAACCAATCTCTATTTTTAACCATTCATTAGCAATATTCATCCGTGGTACATGGTAGCCAGGACATTCCGTGCAGTATTCTGAACAATTAACGTTTAGTGCATTTTCCTGCATTTCCTGAGTGGTGCTCAGTTGGCCTGAAGAGCTGCTGTTAGCTAGAGAGCAGAACACAGATGATACACCGAAGCGGTTAACAGCACAAGGAAAGCAGCTCCGGATAAATATTTAATGCAGTAGGAGAAGCAGTAGCAGGGAGAAAAAAAGCATTTCAGCTTTTCCTGTACAGGCATCGATCTTTGCCTCTCCTGTAAAAATACCCAGTAAAACCCAGTAAAAATATTGCCCGTCCAACTGTACTACCTTGAATACACACACACACATTCCCTCCAGTCAGCCATACCACAGACAAAATAACATTGATTATCAGGCTAATATGACACTGGATGTATTAGGCAGTAAATGACCAGTTATTTCTTGACGTTGGAAAGAGGGCGTTTTCTGAAAATGAATTACAAAGGAATAATCAGATAATAATTAGGACACCCAAGGCTCATTGATATGTGTGGGAAGTGACAGCCGTTTGTCTTTTGACCTACCGGAATAACAAACTTTTGAAATTTTTCCTGTGTATGGGGATGGTAAATGACAGAGCAGCCTCATGTCAGCTACACAGATTCCACACGACCACAAAGGCTTTTGCATAGAATCTAGACTGACAGTCAATCAGGGGAAGTAGCAACAACAGCACAAGTCTCTGCTGTCACTAATAAAAATGCTTACTCAAAGTTTAAATCCTTTAATTTGATATATAATCTGAATAATAATACTAACAGCACATAGCATTAAATCCAGTTATTATAGTCTACACAATCATAATCAACATAATTCACACCTCTAACAACACTAATCATGAATACTGAATGTGAGATGCTCTCAGATCAAAGCAAATGTCTTAACCATGTGCTCTTAGTAGCGCATCACATCACCATAAACCCTTTCATCTAGAGAGTCAGTAGCGGGTAATAATGCATGTAGAATCCTAAAAAGTGCTGAAATAGAGTGATGGGGAGACGACTGGTGGAGATACTAAAGAACCAAAAACATATCTACATTATCTAAAATCCTGATACACCAATTAATCAGGCATGACATAAAGACACGTGAAGAAAAGAGCATTGATCTTGTTACAGTGCCACCCGGCTGCAAACTATATACCATTTTGTTCTTTGAGTTATGTGATGCAGTCATGTTGAAAGCACAGATTGTGGTGAACATTTGCTTGCATGTGGTCTTGACTCACTCACACTCTCCAACTGTTCTCCTTGTTCATCCTTGTTTCAAAGAAGTGTTGCCTCTAAATATGGACAAACAAGCAAAATGTCCATCGTTTAACACCAAACCTGAACAGGCCTACAGCTTGACACATCTCATTTTGGACAAACATCTACAAAAATTATCACAAAATCAATGCTGTATGTCACTTGTATGGTCACTTAATGTGTTCAAGCATCCATTTCCCTGAAGTCAATCTGATGAGAATGAAAGGGCTTCTGTATTCAATATTTCTGTATCTTTGTGTCATGTCTAATCAACATTCTAGCCTTTGGGATCTGTTTAATAGAAGTAATTAAAATGTTATCTGATAATTAGAAATTAGACAATACAGAGTTTAAAGAAGCTATTAGTCCCTGAAGCCTACAAGGTATTTCTGTCATGTTGAATGGAATAACCAAAAGGTGGATAGGTTTTACCAGAGGAGTGACTGTTAAGCCCTAACTGCCACTTCTTGTCAAAAAGATAATGTCCTTTAGTTAAAGACAATACAGTAAATGTTTACTCACACAAAACAGCCAACATTGACATCTAGAGGTGACACTATGCAACTACTACAACTACCATAAATATCATTCAACAATAAATCTTGTAAGCATTCAATGCCACCTCCATTCTTCTTCTTAGACCAATTAAAGTGCATGCAGCACCATCTCTCCCTGGGAAAAGTTCTGTAATCAGTTCCGTATGGCATCTTCTCATCTTTCAGTAGAGTAGCAGGTTCATCCTTTTCCATGATTTCCATCAGCTTCTTCTTCTTGTAGTTCATTGATAAGATTTTTTGTAGGTGGGGATGTGGGACATATGTCTCCAGAACACAGCAAATGACATGTTTTACCGGTTTTATTTTCTCACTGAAGTAAAAGTGAAGTGGTAAAAATCTGTCAGGCTCAAAGAGACAGTGGTGCTGCAGTTGGCAGCATGTGATCCACAGTGATCCATTTTACATCCATAACATTCATTCCATATATATTTCATTCAATATATTGAGACTTTCATTCCATATATTCGGGTTTCATTCCATATAATCGAGTTTCATTCCATATATTCAGACTTTCATTCCATATATTCAGTTCCCTGTCAATATATATATTATTTATTTCCTGTTTGACTTGCCATTATATATATATATATATATGTGTGTGTGTGTGTGTGTGTGTGTGTGTGTGCATTTAACACTGTTTATATGCATTTATGCATGTGACGCCAAGCACTCTCACTACATGCCTGACTGAAAAAGATTGACCACACCATTTGAGCAGTGTTTCAGTCTTCTTAATGGCATCACAAAGAATAGGCATCACTTTCCAGAGGTACATCACTTGTACATCAGAACTTGTATGATTTTCTCCACACCAATCTCCCCAAATACACTCTTGCTTTGTCACACTTATCCACACAGTCTTGTAGACAGGCTCCAGGTCAGGGGTTTTACTCCTAAACTACTTCTAATCTTTAGCATGGAATGAGGATATAATCTAAAAATGGTTTCTGGCCTGAATCAACAGTGTACAATTTCACACTACATTCTTCTTGGCCAAAGACATCAAAACGTCCATCACACAACCTCCATTCATGTTCCTCTGTATCAGCAGCACGACGTGTTAAGAAAAGTGGATGGAAGTGGACACACATACATTACAAACAGAATAATACAAACCATATTACAATCATATTTTTATTATTGCCATTTTAATGAATTGTAGGACAAATATTTCACCCCATGTTTCACTTATACCTGGAATCTAGTGAACTGAAGAAAGCTTACATAATAGTTCAAGCCAGCCAATATCAGCATGACTAAAACAAACATTTCTGTTTGTGAGGAAAAAAACTTGCTTACAGGCCATTTAAGACTGTCTAGCAAAATTTAGAGAAGGCAGTCAAATGTTTGAGGTGGAGGTATTCTGGCACAAAGGCAGAGACAGAATACAAAGGAGGTTGTGAAGCACTGGCCTGGAGCAAATAAATAGATAGATCTGTCTATACCTCCACAATCATGTTCTTGACTGCACCACTCTGTATCTCCATGGAAACCCAGATATGCACCAGTACACCACTACAGGAACCCTACCAGCCTGCATAATGTTCATTACAGTGTTTAGATACAGACCTTTATATTTGTTCAGAATGGATATGTGAAAAACTGAATCAGAAGCTGTTCCACAGTTTCATAAATCCTTACTGATGTACATCTGATATATGTTTTAAGACACAAGATGAAAGTGAAGTGATTGTCATTGAGAAACACTGCAGCACAGCACACAGTGCACACAACAAAATGTGTGGGGACGGTGCTTTGCTCAGTGGCACCTCAGTGGCACCTTGGCGGACCTCGATTCGAAATGATTATGGGGCCGCTTCTTTAACCGCTAGGCCACCACTGCCCCAATCAGATTCATAGGTAGTTTATTTAGCATTAGCAAAATAATATTTTGTTAAAAGGTGATGTTATGATGGCTGGACATGGCGAGGAAGAAGGATGCATACGCACAACGTCACAAGAAGGGTTTGACATTACCCTCCTTCCTAGGCATGACACCCAAAACAGTCCATGAAGGGGGGAGGAAGTCCATATGGATACAGTACTGACGGCTGCAGGCCCGGGCCAAAGAACGGCCCATGTGTGGGGGACTGGGCAGTCAACCGCTCGCCTCATCTCGGTTATCACCGGGAGCACCTGAACTGTGCACCGGGTCTCCTTGACCCAACGGTAGCTTTCGTAGGCCGTCAAATTCGCTGGTACTCCATAATCGTCAGGGGAAACATGGACAGTTTGACTGATTTTCTCGAGTAGTTTTCGTAGGCCACCAAGAGTTTTCTGGGGAAATGTTAAAACATGGCATAGACCATGGCAGGCAATTACTGGAGGTGCGTAGCTGGAATCCGAACAAGATTGCGGCATCAGGGGAAGTTGGCTGCGTCCTGAAGTGGTCGGGTCATTCTGTCACGATTGCTGGACATGGCGAGGAAGAAGGACGCATACACACAACTTCATGAGACATGGTGAACAGGACAATGACTTGACGGCGAACAGACAAAAACAGGGCAGCTTTATACAATCATACACGGGTGAACACAATCAGGAAACATAATAACACAAAACTAACATGAAACTCCGGACCCTGACGGACCGGATCATGACAGGTGAATATATAAAGTCAGTGAATTGATTGTTGAGATTATGAAGAGGACAACACTGTTTAGAGTTATATACCTACAGTACATCCAGAAAATATTCACAGTATATCACTCAAAAAACCATGAGAAACAAAATTCACTGGTCTGATGAACATTGAGCTCTTAGGGTTGAATTCCAGGTGTCACGTTTGGAAGAACCATGAACCGCACCACTCATTACCAGGCCAATACCATCCCTACAGTGAAAAAAGGGTGTGGCAGCATCATGCTGTGGGGATGTTTTTCAGCTGCAGGGAGACTAGTCAGGACAGAAGGAAAGATGATTGCAGCAATTTACAAACACATCCTGGATGAAAATCTCTTGAACTCAGACTGGGGCGATGGTTCATCTTTCAACAGAACAACAACCCTAAGTACACAGCCAAGATATCAAAAGAGTGGCTTCAGGACAACTCTCTAAATGTCCATGGGATCCCCAGCGAGAGCCCAGGCTTGAAAATGACTGAACATCTCTGAAGAGATTTTAAAATTCCACACCTTATAGAGCTTGAGAGGTGCTGCAAAGAGGAATTGGCCAAACTGGCCAGGGATACGTGCACCAAGCTTGTGGCATCATATTCAAAAAGACTTGAGTCTTTAATTGCTGCCAAAGGTGCAATTACAGAGTATTGAACAAATTCTGTGAATACTTTTGTGCTTTCTCAGGTTTTTTTTTATTTGGCAAAACCAAAGTACACTTTTTCAAGTTGTCATTATGGGGTGTTGTGTGTAGAATTCTGAAGAAAAAATGGTTATATCCATTTTGGAATAAGGCTGTAACATAAGATGTGAAAAAAGTGATGCACTGTACAAATGTAACAGGTGTATTCGGTAGTGTTAATTGTGGTGTAAAACTGTGATAAGTTGTTTGGAGTCGAGGGTTGCCAGTTATTACAGTACAGGGAGATGACACTCAGATGGATTTGCAAGCACTATGCCTCTTCACTAACCCATCAAACAGGATATTGTCTGCAGATTACAGATCTCAACCTGGTTCGGGAACAGCACTATGAAGGACAGGCGAGCACTACAGAGGGTGGTTCGATCAGCCGAACAATTCATCCGTACCAAGCTCCCTGACCTTCAAACGGTGCTGCACCAGGGCCAGGAAGATAGTGAAGGACCTCACCCACCCCAACAATGGACTCTTCTCTGCTGCGATCAGGGAAGCGCTTTCGCTCCCTGAAGTCCAACACAGAGAGAATGAGGAGGAGCTTCTTCCCGCAGGCTGTTCAAGCTCTCAACAACAGTACAAAGAACTCCAGCACTTTCACCTCCAATCACTCCGGACTCTTTTGCACAAAATCAAATTCAAATTCTTTGCACAAAATCACTTTGCACAAAATCTCTTTTCTTTAAACATTGTCTGTAACTCATTTGCACACCTTCACCCTACCAGTTACACATATTTTATGTTAAAGACGTAAAAGTGTAATATTTGGTTATGTTTGCAATATTTGCATATTGGTTCATTGTTTACTTGCAACATTTACAATACTGTGGTCTGTAGCAGTTGCAAAAAGCATTTCACTGCACAACATACCGTGTATGACTGTGTATGTGACAAATAAATTTGAATTTGATAAATAAAGATCAAGGCTTACCTCTGGTACTGAAAAGGCCCTAACTGAACCGTCTGAGACAGTGGTGAGGAACTGGTGGTGCAGGGGGCTGTAAAACTATGTTGGAAGCAATTACTGTACTTAGGCATGATCCACACAAACAGTCCCATAATTTTCAATTGTACCAACATTTGAAAGCCAAGTGTGGCTTTCAAAGCCAGTATTACTAGTACCGCTCCTCATTACCCAAACTGTAAAAATACACCATAAGACACTGGTCAGTGTTTTTTAGTCTTTATTAGTCTTAGTCATGTCCATACTCATTTTAGTATATTCAAGTTTTAGTTGACTAAAAGTCTTAGCATTTTAGACTTATTTTAGTCAGAATTATCTATGACAATTTTGCTGTAGTCTTAGTCAACAAAAATGCTTCTTTTACAGTTAATTAAAGTATCTTCCAGAGCTCAACGAGCCGAGCATCCATTTGCGGAATGCTGCCAGGCTTCTACTTCAGTATGACGCACGATCAAGCTGAGATTCGGAACTACTCAAAAATCAGCGCAAAATGGGCCAAAAAATGGTCCAGCTTTACAGTTGATTAGCTATCCCTGGAGTTATGGAACATTTTCCTAAACTTCTTCCAAATCTTTGCAGCATTGATGAAACCTGATAAAAAGGTGTGTTGATGAAACACACCTACAGGAATTAACCTTTGAAACCACACATGTGGAGTCAATTGGCTTCAACAATCAATCAGCATAAAAAGACTCCAATGAACAGGGCTCTTGAACACATAAGAGGGATGACTGTTACTCACCATGCCAAAGACAAAGGAAATTTGGAGCTCAGAAAACTCAGAACTGCACTGACATCTCCAAGAACTGCTGTATGTTGTATAATTGCCAAGTACAAGGAGACAAATTCTGTAAGAAGCAAACCTGGCTGTGGCTATAAGCACAGGATTGCGAGAACTCTGGAGAGGAACAAGGAGTCAGCAAGGAGCCTGGACATCTGCTACGATGATTGTTGCTGACCTGACATGTCTCCATCTTTCAAGGAAAACAGTTGTGAAGGCGCTTCATTGTTGTGGGCTTCATCCCAGAAGAACCCCTTTACTCACATCAGAGCCCAACTGAGGTTTCCCATACACATTTGTATAAATGTGTTTTGGAAGTCTGTGCTTTGATCTGATGATCTGTTGATCTTTTTGTGCACATGGATGTTGCTTATGTTTGGTGATGAAAGGCAGAGGTGTGCAAACATCTGTGTCATGTGTTGGAGAGGAGGAGTTCCAAAAAGGGTCATAGATGAAATATGCCAGTTTGCTAGACCTTGAGGTGTACATGTCCTGGGTAAAGGGTGCATGGATTTTGCAGGCTGTACCTGTCTGGTTTGGTGGCTACTCTAAACCAGAATGTTATGGAGGAGCATGGGATTGATTCAATAACTTCACTGTAGAACTGCATCAGCAGCAAAAACAACAACATTTATTTCGTATAGCCCAAAATCACATACAGTATGTCTCAATGGGCTTTGACAGGCCCTACAGTTGAAACCCCCCACACTTGACCCTTCTGCACACAAGGAAAAACTCCACACAAAAAAACTCTAGGAGAGAGAAAAAAAGAAAGGCAGAAACCTTGGGAAGGAGTGATACAGAGAGGGACCCCCTTCCAGGGTAGAGTGAGCCTGCAAATGGTGTCAGTGCAGGGTTGGGGATGATATAATAATAAGTCCTACAGTTGTAGGGTTGGAGAAGTCCAGGATGTAGTCAGTGTCATGGTCTAGATTACGTGTCCATAATTGTAAGACTGGGGTGATGTGGTCATATTTCCTGGTTCTAGTTAGAACTCTGCTGGAGTTTACTCATGCACCTACTAGAGCATCCAGACAGTAATGCATTGCAGTAATCAATGCTATCTTAGTGACATTATCTACATGCAAATTGAATGAGAGACCTGCACCAATGATGACACCTAGATCCTTTACTTCAATACTTGGTGAGATAGAAAGGCTATCCAGGGTTATGGTGTAGTCAGCCAGCTTATGCCTGGCTGCTTGAGGCCCAAGTACAAGCGCTTCTGTCTTGTCAGGGTTTAGCAGGAAAAAGTTGGTGAGCATCCACTGTCTAATGTCCTTCAGACAATTCTCTATTTTGTTTAGCTGCTGCCTCTGATCTGGCATTTCTGACAGATACAGCTGTGTGTCGTCAGCGTAGCAATGAAAGCTAATACCGTGTTTGCAGATGACGTCACCTAAGGGTAACATGTATAGGGAAAAAAAAACGGACCTAGGACAAAACCTTGTGGAACACCAAACTCTACTTTACTATGTGAAGATGAAACACCATTGATGACCACAAATTGATATCGGTTGGTCAAATATGATCTGAACCATTCAAGGGCTGTTCCCTTAATCCCAATAACATTCTCTAACCTGGCAAGGAGAATAGCGTGATCGATAGTGTCAAACGCTGTACTCAGGACAAGCAGCGAGATGCGTCCCTGATCAGAGGCCAACAGCAGGTCATTAACCACTTTAACCAGCACTGTCTCAGTGCTATGATGAGGTCTAAATCCCGATTGATATACTTCATGGATATTGTTACAGTCTAGGTATGCGCTCAGCTGCTGGGCTACGACTTTTTCTAAGATTTTTGATATAAACGGAAGGTTGGATATCGGTCTATAATTTGAAAGCTTCTGTGGAAGATCATACTTCTTCAGTTGTGTCAAAAAGTACATACGTGCTGGGTCTTTTTGTGGATGGGGGAGATGTCCACACTTAATGGGAAATGTTCATACTAGTGGTGGGCCGTTATCGGCGTTAACGTGAGACTCTTATCGGGCGATAAAAAAATATCGCCGTTGATCTATTCACAAAGTTGGGTTGGGAGCTGGGTCTATACTACGCAAGCTATTGTGTGTCTTTTAGTTTCTTATTTCCTAAAGACTTTTATTTTGTTTTTGAGACCCGGTTCAGGTCTCTTGGACACGTGAGCTGTGAGAGGTGCGTGGGGTTTGTGTGCAAAAAGTAATTTCAGTAAATATTAGGAATATTTTGCATGTGTGTTATTTTGTGAATATTTATTTTATGTTCTTTTAATACTGTATATTGTAGAGAGGTGCAGAAAGACGCGATGTGTGACGTGATGTTCTGACGCAACCTTGCTTTTTGTACAGGAATGCAGTATTGTAAATTGTGAATGCTTTATGTTAATGTTCAGTTCTCTTGGACACATGGCGTGAGTTGTGAAAGGTGCAGAAAGACGCGATGTGTGACGCGATGTTCTGACGCGACCTTGCTTTTTGTACAGAATACACTTTGCACAGAAAATCTCTTGGGTGTCAGCTCATCATTTGTGGTTCAAGAAACTAAATCAAAAAGTTACACAACGCAGAAGAAGAACCGCTACACTATGATGACTTTCACCTTGATATTTTAGCGCGGATGTATACCTAGCCGAATTGCACTGTAGGGGGCGAGAACGAATCTTCGAACTGTGAAATTACCACATCAAACATGACGTGGTAACATGGATGCAGCTATTTAACTGAATAAACAGTTGGTAAACACAAGTACATCTTATTAAACATAATTTATTTTCATCACCAATTATCATAGTAGAACAGCTTTCTCAAGCAGTTTGTGATGCATTTTGGAAACAGGAGATGAGCCCCTGGTCTAATGGGCCACATGGCTTGAGAAACCCGTTCTCAAATACTTACTTTTAGTCATTATTTGGGTAGCACACATATTATGAATGCCTTCGACAGAATTCAAATGAGCCATTTTAATCTAGAGTAATCTAGATTAATGTAGATTAATGTAATAATAATCTAGATAATTTTTTTACTCTAGATTAATCTACATTAATTTTGCTCTAGATTAATTCCAAGATTACAGTGAGATTAATCTAGGTTAAGACAATTAATCTATGCCCACCTCTAGTTCATACCCAAGATGAGGGATTTAAAGCACTCATGTAAATTGCTATGTAAATCAGTGTTTCCCAAACCAGGTCCTGGAAGAAAATCTGACAGGGAGTTTTTGTTCCAACCCACATATCTTCACAATCTGCTCATTATTAGACCATTAAGTAACACCTGACCTTAAGGTGGGGCTAGAGTGAAGACTCTTTGGCAGACGTTCCTCCAGTATCAGGGTTAGGAAATGCTGGTCTAAGTCAGTGAGACTCGAACATGGCATCTTTAAAAAAAATGTCAGCTTTTGTCACTCAGGGGTGAGGGATCACTTTTTGCTGCTGCCACACTATGGGACACATCACAACAATCCTATTTGTACACCAAGTTCAGGGTCACAAATAACCACACACACATTATGAATAAACATTTCAAAAGTGGCAATAGCATCTCCTGGCACACACAGGAATCTAAAGCCAATGTTGTTGTCATGCCACGGGGTGTGAAGGAGGCACAAATGCTCAACATCATTAAAACATGTGATTTTAATAAATGAAAAGAAAACACAGTGCAATGGCCTGAAAAAAAACAAGCATTAAACTAAACAGCAGCAAAACATTGACAATGCAGGGCAAGGTAGTGAGAAAGAAAACCAACATATAAAGGGTTCTAATCACCCATGCCAAGATGGGGGTGATTACAACCCCTGTGTGTTCATTTACAGCATTTATCAGATGCGACTTATTCAGAGGGGGACAGTCCCCCTGGAGCAATTTACGGTTAAGTGTCTTGCTCAGGGACACAATGGTAGTAAGTGGGATCTGAACCTGGGTCTTCTGGTTCATAGGCAAGTGTGTTACCCACTAGGCTACTACCACCCATGTGTTCTGTGACTGAAAGCACCTGGCTAGCTCAGGACTGCCTTGGCAGTATTAGTTAATAACTGTATAGTACAACTGAGTACTATACAGTTATTAACTAATACTGTTTAATTACATTTCAGGTGTTATCTACACGGATAAGTAAGGATACCCTACAATGTCACAGCCAGCCACCAGAAGGCATGGGTGACCAGGCAAAATTATCAGGAAAAAACGGTTTCTTTCACCCAGTTCCTTGGCCATAGCAAGTGTGTGGGAAGGATGAAGGAGGATGACTTTCTGCCAGGGCATCTTTGATGACCTCCGAGATATTCTGTTCTGCTTGTCAGGCAATCGTGTGTGGGTAGACAACCATGTTGTGTGATTATATGTTATTGCAAAGGTATATCTGACATTTTAATAAAACATCTTAGAATTTGTGAATTTGCTCTCTTGTTATATACAGGAATGACTAAAAAGATTAGAAAAAAAATGTGTGTTAATAAAATAAGATGATAAGTGCAATAGCATACATATCCACAAATGATATAATAGATTTTTTTCATGTATTATTATCATATTTAAATGACCTGTAAAAGCAATTATGAACCAACCAATACTGAAGACTTTTTTTGGCCACATAACTGATGACGTAAGAGATTTTTTAACCCAGCATCCTAGTGTTGAGTCGCTTCTGCCTCATTCCTCTTAACAGTGACATTAGACTTTTATATTATATTATAAAAGCACATCCCTGTTGTGCTGAGCAGAGTAATGAATGCTATTCTAGTTGAGGTTGAAGAAAATCTGTGACTCATGTTCAGCTCTCCTCATTTCTGCTGTCTGATGACACATTGTTATTAAAATGGCCTGTTATTGATTTTTACATGCTCTGATGGTGTTTATTAAAAAAGGCAGCAGCAGCAGCCTCACTGACAGCTGATTGGTGGTGCAGCTACCATATGGTCAGAGGCGCTTGTGTTTTAATTACAATGATACATCTCTGGAACTGCGCATGCTGGGGCCGAATCACATCACTGTGCCACTCCTCTCAACTCCACTCGGGTCAGGGATGACGCTACCTACTCCTGTCACACACGTTCCTCTTCCTGGAGATCCATTATACATCCATTAGTCCTTCACGAGGGGATATATATCAATATATCCTTCTCAAGAAGACATGCTAGAGAGTCCATCACATTATATGCAACACTGATTATATTTATCACAGTGATTATTACTTAGTATTCAATTACTGATAAATGTACAAAATGGCAACAGATTGCTATCTACAATTATATCTGAAATTTAGAAAGCTGAGAGGAAACTTGTCCGATTGGTTCTGTTTGTTCAATTAAATACAAATTTTCAGATTCACCTGCATATAATAGGCTACCATATATGCGATGGGTTAGTCCATGCCAGTGGACTGTCTTGGTTTAGAAAATGAAAAAAGAATGCGTTGCTAAGAGACCACCGCTGGTCACTCTGATGATTGCAGGGTCTGAGGGTGATGATTAAAGCATTTGCCTCCCTGACATCCTTTCATCCAAGAAGTCTAAAATGTTTGCCTTTTTCTGCACAACTGACCTTTTTGTACACAAAAGCGATGTGACTTATGTAAAGTAGTATAATTACAGACTTTCTGGTTGAGACAGCAGCCTTAGATTTCAAATAAAAACGACATTTACTTTTGCCCTGTCTTTAGGATTAGAAGTATTTAGACAATTATAAATCACTTGTTATATCAAGTTCTCACAAATACAAAATAAATAATGTGCACTTGAGTATGTATGTATATAAACGTGTGTGCTCAGACCATGGAAACAGAAAGCATGGATATTTGGTTATACAGCAACTGGACGTCACAGGTCAAAGTTCACAGAAGACAAAATTAATAATAAAAATAAATAATAATATCTGTGTGCATTTTCCAGGTTGTATGTAGTTAAGTCCTTTATCCATTTGAATATATATATATATATATATATATATATACATACACACACACACACACACACACACACACACACACACACACACCGCTAGGACACCACTGCCCCATTTTAAGGCTGCCCTGTCTATTTCCTTCTGTCATGATCTGGTCCAGAAGGGATTACTCCGGGTTTGTACCGGAGTTTCATCTTCGTCTTGTGTTAATATGATTCCTGAATGTTTTCATCTGTGTCTGTTTCTGTTTGCCATTGGGTCGATGTTTGGTGATGTGTTACCTTGTTGTATGTTCTTGTAATAAGTCCCTTGTCTCGTGACGTTGTGCATATGCATTCTCCTTCCATGTCCAGCCACTGTGACACCTTCCAAAACATCTATGAGGGATGGTTGGTGAAGAGAACATGAAGATACTTGTCCCAGATTGCCTGTAAATTATCTTTGTCCCATAAGATGGATACTGTACCACTCTGCTCAGTATGTCAATCATGGCTGAAATCCATGCAGCAGCCCAAGATCAGTCTGACCATCACTGACACTTTCTAATGGCCTGGGATTTTCTAGACTACAGTGTCTACAGCATAGAGCCATGCCTTAAACTCCAAAACCTTTATGCTCAACATCACTAATGAAATTATCACACAATGAGATTAAAGTAGCTACAGCTACAACTTTAATTCAGCCTCTCAGAGAATCAACAACAGTTCCTGCCTGCCTGAAAAGCACAATTTCTTACACCTTACATCTCATAGCTAGTTGCTAATGGTGAAACGGTTTCTCTTGATTATTGATGAGCTTTTACAATACCACTGATGGAAATGTGGCATCACAGCACTGAAACACACTGAACAGAAGACGTTCCCGATTACATGAATTAGCTCAATTCTGAGTTTAGGTTAAGTATCTATGTCACAGGAAAAAAGGATGAAAATGCTCAACTCACAAACACAAGGACTTTTAAAAGTAACCTGCACATATAGGCTCACACACAGACGCAGATATGCACACAGGAAGGAATGGTAATGATGAGGACAGGACACAGCAAGGATAATGAGTGCTAGGAAATGTCCAGGATCATGACAATACACCCCCTTCAAGACGCGACACTGACGTTCCCCAAGTACAAACCCCCCCAAAACAAACATCGCAAGCGCAAAACAACAGGTAGATGAAGGTCAACAAGAACCCAGTCAAAATCCTCCAGACCAATGTCCATCGAATATGCACCCCGAACATGGAGGCAGGGATCTGTGACCCCACCGGGCACAACGAGATGAGCTGTCCACACCCGGACGAGAGAATCAGGAGAAATCACTGATGTCATCAGGCAAGTTAGATCACATCTGTGTCCAGTAAGTGGTTCTGTCATTCTATCAATTTACATTCACTTTTCATGGAATGTTCAGGAAGCCTGCACTTGGGTACACACAGCCAAAAATTAGATTCAAAATTTAACTCTGATTGGGGCATGGACTCCTATAAACTCTGGCCAGTGTTAATTCAATTGAATTTTATTGTGTGCATAACATTTAAACATATTTGAATATATTTGTAATCGTTTGTTTTTAAGGTTTCTTTTAAGTTAAAAGTATTCCAGTGCTTTCTATATTTTAATAAATTTTTTAGATTTTTAATAAACTTCAAGTAAACTTTTTTTCATATTTTCATTATGGGGTGTTGTGTGTAGAATTTTGACAAAAAATTATCCATTTTGTAATAAGTCTGTAAAATAACAAAATGTGAAAAAAGTGATGCGTTCCGGATGCACTGTAACTAAAGAAACAATAGTTCTTTTTTACTTCTTCCTGAATTCATGGCTTGTGGAAGTCTTGTGGAAGGAATATGATGGCTTTTAATGTTAGATCATTCACTCACTTTCCATGACCGCTTAGTCCTACTCAGTCCATCCCGGGACACAGGGTCCAGGCACACACACCATTCACTGACAGCTGCGGACAATTCAGAGTCACCAGTTCATCTAGCATGTAGGCCTGTGGATGGCAAGAGGAAAGCAGAGAAGCCAGAGGAAACCCTCACCAACACATTGAGAGCAGGCAAACTTGGCACTCAAACTCACCACCTTGGAGGTGTGAGGATACGTTGATAACCACTGTGTTAGATAATTCATGATAAGTAAGATTCTGACTCCAAATATCTCTTAAGAACTCAAAACCCAACTTAAAGGAAAAATAAGGATATAGGACCAGTTTGTTCTTCCTTAAAGAAACATTGTTGAACTCAATTAATGTAATGTTGTGGGTGGTTTTAAATACAGCCAAAATTAGATAACCAAGTGAAACCATTCCAGCGTAATGGTGATGAGTGGCAGGGAGAGGCTGCAGTGCCTCCTCCCTCATTTCCGCAGTCTGCACCAACCCCGTTCTGGTAGCTTTCTGAGTGGAATTTCATGCTGAATGGATTCACAGACCTGCCAGCCTGGGCGAGTCTGTTCATCGTGACTGAAACCATCTGTTGAAGCCAGCAGAGGCTTCTTCTCCTCGCGTGACAATCGGCAATTCTTTGATATACATGTGTAAAAGAAAGATCTGGTTTTGTTGTATTTGTATTGGTGTCTTTTGGAACTAATAGTTCTATAATTCTCCCTGTGTCAACAATGATTTGAAATATGTGCTTTTAAAGGTGCTCCTGCTTGGATTGCCTGTTATCAGTAAACCGCCCACTCACACCAACCTAGATTTGTGTCAGTTTGTCTGTTTTTGTTGTTATTAAAACATATTAGAAATGATTTGTAAAAGAATGTCTTCTCTGAGAGTAAAACATTTGGTCAGAAATCGACTCACACCTAGATGTCCTGACAAGGTTGATCCGACTCCTCAAGCATCTCTAACGCACACCATCCCACCATCCCTCACCAATCTCCAGCCACAGACAGAAGGTTCGTTCACGCCGCGCGCACCCACCTTGATCTCCTTGGTGGACTGGCACGGGATCTGATGAGAGACTGTCGCGGTCTGATTCATGCTTGCTCCGGTTAAGACGCAGCCCGGTCCGTCAACACGGTGTCCGGAGTGTACGCGGCTCTGCGGACTGATGCGCGCGCGCGCGCCCGCGACGGGGTGGGCACAACTACCCACGGCAGTCTTCCTCCTCCTTCCACTCTAATGAGCGGCTCGGGCGCGATAAGTGTGGAACATGGCGGACACCCACACTCCTGGTCATCGCCGCGTCACTCCTCATTCTCAAAGTTCAGTGCGGCGGATCTGCGAGGGAGAGAGGAGGGTGGCGGGAGAGGATCTGCATTAAGTCCACCCACTCAGCCTGTAGTGTGTGTGCGTGTGTGTTGAACATGAAAGCATGCTGGAGGGGTAAGATACTGAAGACCAACCCTCTGTGAAAATGCAGGACAAATTATACTGTAATATCAGCAGCCAGCCAGGACAAATTATACTGTAATATCAGCACCCAGCCACTTAATTGCATAACTTGTATTGTAAAATTTTCAAAAAGACTTTCTGTGATTTTCCGTGTGGTGAAAGTGAAGTGATTGTCACTGTGATACACTGCACAGCACACGGTGACACAACCAAATGTGTCCTCTGCTTTTAACCCTTTAACCCAGCCATGACAGGAGTCTGGAGAGCAGCATATGGAGACGGTACCTTATTCAGTGGCACCTCAGTGGTTCGGTACGTCCGATTACGGGTCCACTTCCTTACCTTCTAGGCCACCACTGCCCAGTAACAGTGGAAGTTCAGGCTGATGTTAAAGCATGAACATTCTAATGAATGTGGGCAGAGACATGTTCAAAAACAACATTTTAACTAGCATTTACAGCATTACAGATAGAAATTAAAGTGAAGTGATTGTCACATGTGATACACAGCAGCACAGCACACGATGCACACAGTGAAATTTGTCCTCTGCATTTAACCCATCGCCCTGAGTGAGCAGTGGGCAGCCATGACAAGCGCCCGGGGAGCAGTGTGTGGGAACGGTGCTTTGCTCAGTGGCACCTCAATGGCACCTTGGCGGATCGGGATTCGAACCGGCAACCTTCTGATTACAGGGCCGCTTCCTTAACCGCTAGGCCACCACTGCCCCACTGTTCCCCACCACTGTTCATGATTCTGAATGTTTTATTATTCAGTCACAGTTTGCTCTCAAAATGCTAGACTCTCCCATAGAATGTCAACTCAAGGAACAAATCATCGACTGTGATGCATATAATATGATGAAATGGCAGCAGCATCAGCCATCATTTTTGAGCAGGATGGCTGATCTGAACACCGGGGAAAATTCTGCATTACACTCCTTTGTGACTAGAGCATCACAAAAGCAAATTAAATCCTGGCCACATACCACATATTGTGTTAGAAGATAGATTGCCTTTTGAAAATATTATGAGAAAAGTGCTTCCTAATTGTACCAATCTGAAGCCATGGTTTCTAAGATAAGGCACATTAAGACATTCAAGGGTCATTTATACACTGCTCACAAAAATTAAGGGAACACAAAATAAGGCATCATTGATCTGAATGAATGAAATATTCTTATTACATAGTTGAATGTGCTGACAAAATCACACAAATATTATTGAGGAAAATCAAATTCATCAACCCATTGAGGTCTGGATTTGAATTCACACGAGTGGAACGTGGAAAACACACTACAGACTGGTCCAACTTTGATGTAATGCCCTTAAAACAAGTCAAAATGAGGCTCAATCATGTGTGTGGCCTCTACGTGTCTGTATAAACTCCCTACAACGCCTGGACATGCTCCTGATGAGGTGGAGGATAGTCTTGCCCATAGCATCAATGCCTTCATCTTGCAGGAACTGCTGACACACTCCAGCCACAAGAGGTCTAGCATTGTCTTGCATTAGGAGGAACCCAAGGCCAACTGCACCAGCATATGGGTAGTTGTAGCCTAGTGGGTAAGACACTCGCATGTGAACCAGAAGACCCAGGTTGAAATCCCACTTACTACCATTGTGTCCCTGAGTAAGACAATTAACCTTAAGTTGCTCCAGGGAGACTGTCCCTGTAACTACTGATTGTAAGTCGCTCTGGAGAGCAAATCTCTGGCAAGCACAAAGAAATGCCACCCCACACCATTACTGACCCACTGCCAAACCGGACATGTTGGAGGATGTTGCAGGCAGCAGAACATTCTCCACGGCATCTACAGACTTGGTCACATCTGTCACATGTGCTCAGTGTGAACCTGCTTTCATCTGTGAAAAGCACAGGGTGCCAGTGGCAAATTTACCAGTCTTGGTGTTCTCTGGCAAATGTCAAACCTGTAAGCACAACCCCCTACCTGTGGATGGCGGGCCCTCATACCACCCTCATGGAGTCTGTTTGACCATCATTTAATTTAATTGTTATTTCAGCGATATACATGTTAGACAGTACATAGTGAAACGAAACTTTGTTTCTCCGGAACCTGGGGCTACATGTAACATTTACATACTGACAAAGTGCATGTGTGTGACGCAGGAACTGGGCTACATAAAGTGCACAGGGGACACAGGAGATGCAAGAGTACTGGACACTATGCTGACAGACACAGCAAACACTTGAATGAGCTGCTCTTCCTGAGCCACTTGTGTGGGTTGTACACTCTGTCTCATGCTACCACTAGAATGAAAGCATTGCCTTCATTCAAATGTGACCAAAACATCAGCTAGAAAGAATAGGAAATGAGAAGGTTTTCTGTGGTCATCACCTGCAGAACCACACCTTTATTGGGGATGTCATGCTAATTGCCTATAATTGACACTTGTTGTCTATTCCATTTGCACAACAGCACAAATTGTTCGTCAGTCAGTGTTGCTTCTTAAGTGTTCCCTTTCTTGTTAGTTGTACGTTGTGTTGTTTAAGTGTTCCCTTTATTTTGAGCAGTGTATAATAACACACAACACACAGAAAATACTATTTATCTTTAGATTGATGTCTTTCTTCTGAATACACAGAGCCACAAAGAAATTAACCTTCCAGTGCATGAATGAATTTGCATTTATACAAATAGAGCAGCGTTTCACAACCCTGGAGGAACGTCTGCTACGTAGTCTTCACTCCAGCCCTACCTTAATTAGGCTCAGGTGTTAGTTGGCCTAACAATGAGTGGGGCAGATTGTGAAGATATGTGGGTTGGAACAAAAACATCCTAGCAGATGTTCCCCCAGGACCAGGGTTGGGAAACACTGAAAGAGAGGAAATGTTCAATACTAAATAAATATTATCCCTTGAAGCCTGTCCTTATGAACAACTTAATTTGTTAAACACTTCATTTGTTGAAAGGCTTCAGGATAGTGAAAAACCAGAAAACAAATTAATCAAAATTCAGAAACCATATTCATATGTACTGATGAGGTAATGTTATAGTACACAACACAGTATTGAGGAAAAACAATAAAAATAACAAAAAAAATATTCAAAAGCATTTGTTGCCAGTAGAAGTAAGCATAAATAAGTACAGTTGTTGAGTCAGGATGTACACACTTCTGTACTTCTGTCCCGTGGGCAGAAGTGGGAACATTCCATTTTGGGGATGTGTGGAGGCAGTTCTTCTCTTGGCTCTGATGATCTTCTCCAGTCTTCTTGAAGTTGAAGTTACAATTTTCTGGAACACAGGACTTATTATCTTGTTTTCTCACTTTATTATATATTATATTTACAATAATGACTTTTGCCTACTTAGATCTGCATCTTTCTGACTTGTGCAGAAACTGACAGATATACATTGTGTAATTAATACAAGAAAAATGAAAACCAAACTCTACCAACACTGCCCCCCATTGATGGGGGTCATAAAAAATTAATAAAAAATGTTCCGGTCTACAAATAAATATGAGTACCAGTCAATGTCTTCATTAAATTATGGCATTTATTCAAGTTTCAATGATGGACAACAATGATTAAAAACAACATTTATTTCTTATATAGCCAAAAATCACATACAGTATATTTCAATGGGTTTGACAGGCCCGACAGATCACACCCCAACACTATGACCCTCTCTGCACTCAAGAAAAAACAATAAAGAACTTGGGAAGAAACAAAAGAGAGTGTCATAGTATATGAGGGTTTTAACTCTTTTGGAATGAAGGTGTGAATGAAGGTGTGTCTTTCACCTGGACTTAGTGAAACTGTATGTGAGTTCCAAACATTAGTGAAAGTGAAAGTGATTGTCACATGTGATACACAGCACATTTGTCCTCTGCATTTATCCCATCACCCTGAGTGAGTCCGGATTCGAACCGACAACCTTCTGATTACGGGCCCGCTTCCTTAACTGCTAGGCCACCACTGCCCCAGGTAGACTGTTCCAAAACAGGGGAGCTCTTTAGCAGAAGCTTGTCCACCTGCTGAGAATTTGTTAATTCTCGGCACCAGTAAGAGTCTTGTGAGTGTTATTGTCGTGTAGGGCAATCGGGGACTATAGCTTTGTATGTTAATAAAATAATTTTATAGTCTATGAAAATGTTATTGGTAGCCAATGCGGTGAGCATTGGAGGTTGGAGTTTACTGAGAGATGATGCCGGGCTTCCAATAAGTAGAGAGTTGCAGTAGTCAATTCATGCATGAACTAGTTTTTCTTCATCACGCATGGTGAGTGATGTCTTAGCTTTGAAATTGTTAGTTTTTCTATATATATTTGTCTTAATCCAAAAATGTGCTTAGTATTTGATTTAACTTCTAACATACTGCAGCAGTTTCACATTTTCATCCAAGGATGTTGGAGGACAGTGCAGTTCCTGTTATTGAGAGAATCGCGAAACTTCAAAGACGTTGCAGTCTGTTCCAGACTGTTGAGGCGGAACTGCTGCATGACACACTTTCTGCTGCTTGTCATGTTATCTGACTATAATATATATTTCTGTTTATGAGATGGACTGAGAGCCTGTATGGTGCAACATGTACTCAAATAAAAGAGGCTGAGCAGAAGGGGTGAGCGGAGAGAGAAAGAGAGAATTGTGCTGGCGAGGTCTCTCTCTTTCCCCTTTGCGCAAAGCTGATGAAGAAGGAGCTCACTTGGTTTGTGTGTTCATTTTATTAATAATAATAAACCCAACAGAAATATTGTATAGATGAAAGATTGCAGTCTTGCAAATATTGCTTATGTGATTCTCAAAAGACATATCACTATTGATTGTGATTCCCAGGCCTTCGGTAGAAAAATATATGATGGAAGGAGTCCCATCAATATTAACTGAGAGGTTGGATAGATTCCTTCTGCCTGCTTTAGTTCCAAATAACAGTATTTCAGTCTTTTTCAAGTTTAGCATGAGGAAGTTACTGTTCATCCAGTCTTTAATGTCTTGAAATTTTTGGTATATCAATGTCTTCTCTACCTACAGTACAGGCAAATGTTTGGACACTCCTACTCATTCAATGTTTTATCTTAATTTTCATGACCATTTACATTGGTAGATTCTCACTGAAGGCATCAAAACTATGAATGAACACATGTGGAATTATGTACATAAAAAAGGTGAAATAACTGAAAACATGTTTTCTAGTTTCTTCGAAATAGCCACCCTTTGCTCTGATTACTGCTTTGCACACTCTTTGCATTCTCTTGTTGAGCTTCAAGAGGTAGTCTTCTGAAATGGTTTTCCAACAGTCTTTAAGGAATTTCCAGAGGTGTTTAGCACTTGTTGGCCCCATTGCCTTTACTCTGCTGTCCAGCTCACCCCAAACCATCTCGATTGGGTTCACGTCTGGTGACTGTGGAGGCCAGGTCTCCACTTTTTGTTAAGTACATAACTCCACATGTGATCATTCATAGTTTTGATTTCTTCAGTGAGAAAATGGTCATGGAAATAAAGAAAACACATTGAATGAGGTGTGTCCAAACCTTTGTACAGTACAAACCTGTACTGTACACACACACACACACACACACATCATGATATCACAAGGAGTCGAGATTGCTCAACATTTTGTGCAATACGGAAGTGAAATGATTGTCATTGTGACAATGCAGCACAGCACATGATGCACACAACAAAATGTGTTACTTTTAACTATAACCCTTGGTGAGCAGTGGGCAGCCATGACAGGTTCTCGGGGAGCAGTGTGTGGGGACGTATTTTGCTCAATGGTTGTTGATGTTTGTAAGAAGATCATATTTACAAAACTAGGAATTTTAAACTGAGTGTCCATGTAAACTGTCATACTTCCAGTGTATCCTCCTCATTCAGTCCCCCATATACCTCCCACTGTTTGTAGAGAATTATTATTCTATCTTCCAATGAAAATGTCATGGTCTGCTTTGAGTCAAGAAACATGTAGTCCAAAGAGGCCCTCCTCCTCCTGAGAGTGAAGAACGTCATGGTACTTGCTTGTGACAGCTATCTAGACATCTCGTAAAAGTCATTCTATTCTGGAATAACAGTTGAATAATGGCTTTGAATATATACAGGAATTTTCAGTGGAGATGAGTGGGTGGTAGTAGCCTAGTGGATAACACACTCGCCTATGAACTAGAAGACCCGGGTTCAAATCCCACTAACTACCATTGTGTCCCTGAGCAAGACACTTAACCCTAAGTTGCTCCAGGGAGACTGTCCCTGTAACTACTGATTGTAAGTCGCTCTGGATAAGGACGTCTGATAAATGCTGTAAATGTAAAATGTAAATGAAGTAAAAAACATGGTGTACTGATTATGATGCAGTGTCAGAACGATGGACACCAAACTCAATAGCTGCTGGCACTTTGGTCTCGGGTGGCAGTTTGTGATTTGGTGCTGTCAGTGATGAAAAAAACTGAACCGAGTGGTGGGGGGCTGCAGCTTCTGCAAGGAGTATAGTAAAAGGCATGAGAAGATTCAGTGCTAACTGGTACTGGAAAGTGGCTGGACATAATCAGGGTCAACAGGCGTGGGGTGCTGCGGGGTTGGATATAATGTCAGACGGAATGCGAGAATCCAGGTCGTGGAAGAAAGATGTGATTGAAAACATCAAATTCAAAAACAATGTTGAAAAGGGGAAATTCAAAGTCATTGTCAGGCTTAAAGGTTAGACAGCTTGGAACAAGATCAATCCGATGGGTCAAGGACGATGGCGAAGAAGAAGGATGTAAAAGATGCACTTTTCTATCTTCACGAACAGCCAGTTCTTCAGGAGGTGCTGCAGCACTTGGTGCATATGTTCCACATTGATCTGGGGGTCCTAAGTGCAAATATACGAATTGGTCTCTGAGTAACGTCATTTACAACGGAAATGGGGCTGTTGGATTAGCTGAAAGGCATGACTAAGTACTCTAAGTGGCCGCTGGGGTTAATGAAACCGTTCTTACGTTACCGAGATCCAGTTTTCTGTAGATCAATACTTCGGCCAGCTGATCAAAGGCAGGTATGAGTAGTAGCAGTGGGTACTTGTGTTCTATCATGACATCCGCATTTGATAATCAATGCAGGGGAAGAGATCCCTGTTCTGCCCTCCCTGTTCTGTTTGATGCCATGATGCATCAAAGAGGAGATGCCTTTAAAGAGTATGAATGTGACTTATAGAAGTGCGAGGCCAAGCTGATGTAAAGAGAGAAAGCAAAACAACAGAATGTGGCTTTAACCATAGAAAAACCTCAGAGGCTGAGGCTTAAAAATATTTACATGATGAGTTCTACTAATTTGAAGACAACAAAATCCTACCAAATGTTAGAATGTGACTTCTACAAAATAGAGGCTGAATTAAAACATTAAAAACATTTGCTGTTGCAAAGAGTGCAGGAAATCCAACAGCTAATGTGGCTTTAACAACAGTGAAGAAGACTTAAAAAAGAGGCTGAAGCAAAGAGAGGAGGCAATGACTGAGCGGCTGGCAGTGGCCATCTTACCAATTTATAGGAGTCATGTTACCTTGTTTCCGTGTTGCTCCCAGTCACATGGATGGAATCATGTGACAGTATCCCCGCCTCCAGGGCTGACCCCCGACGGTACGCTGCCGGTACTCAGTCACCAAGGAAGGGTCCAGGGACAATGAGGAATGGGAAGAGGACGCAGGGGACCAACAGCAGGAGTGTTGGGGCCCAGGCACAGACATCACAGGCATCCACGTAGGACTGTACATCCCGCTGTAACGAAGACCACCAGAACACCCGGCGAATGAAGTAGAGGGTCCGTTGGCATCCTGGCGCAGTACATCGGACCGGCAGGTGTTGGGGACGTACAGGCACCCTGGTGGGATGTTTGCAGGACCAGGGTCAGACGTCTGGGCAGCCCGGACCTTAGTCTCCAGGGACCAGGACCTAAGATGTGGTGAGGTGGGAAAATGTGTTTGGGGATAGGGTATCAGCTTTTTGGTTCCTGGAACCGGGAGGCTAAGACAGATGGAAGTTTTGCAGCCAGTGCCGCCACTCCTCAAGTGCCCACTTGACTGATAGCAGCTCACGGTCCCCCACCCCGCAACGCTGCTGTGTCGGAGTAAACTTCCGTGAGAAGAAGCAACACGGGTGCAGTTTCTGGTCTGGGCCACGTTGGGAGAGAACAGAGCCAGCAGCCACCTCTGACGCGTCCACTTCCACAACAAACAGAAGTGAAGGGTCTGGATGTTGAAGGACAGGAGCAGTGGTGAAACGAAGGTACAGGGACTTGAAGGCATGGATGGCATCTGTGGTCAGGTGAAAAGGGCGTGTAGAAGGCTTGGTGAGAGCAGTGGTGCTGCGACTGTAATGTAGCCATGGATGAAGCGACGAAAGAAATTGGCAAACCCAAGAAACCGTTGCAGCTGTTTCAGCGTCATGGGTAGGGGCCACGATGCCACTGTTTCCAGCTTCTTGGGCTCCATGGCCACACCCTGGGGCGAGATGGTAAAACCCAGGAATGTGAAGCACTGGTGGAAGGCACATTGTCCAACGTACAGTACAGTCGGTGTGCGAGCAATCTCTTCAGGACTGCTCTCACATGTTGGATGTGGGTTTCCAAGGTGTGTGAGTAGATGAGGACATACACCGTCCCAGCATGTCCTGGAGAGCATCATTAATGAACTGCTGAAAGATGGCGGGTGCATTGCACAGTCCAAAAGGGATGACTAACGACTTGAAGTGACCAGTGGGGGTGATGAATGCTGTCTTCCACTCGTCGCCCTCTCGGATGCAGATGAGGTTGTAGGCCGAGCGTAGATCCAGCTTTGTGAAATACTTAGCCCTCGAGAGGGTGTCGAGGGCGGTGTTAGTGAGTGGCAATTTTTTACGGTGATTTTATTGAGGCCACAATAGTCAACACAGGGTCTTAGACCACCGTCCTTCTTGGAAACGAAGAAGAACCCTGCCACGGCTGGTGAGGTCGATGGGCGTATGGTGCCATTCTGAAGTGCCTCTGCCACAAACTGCTCCATGGCCAATTGCTCCGCTTTCAAGAGAAAGTAGAGATGTCCTCTGGGTAACAGGTCAATGGCCATGTCACCTGGCCGATGGGGTGGCAGCTGATGAAAACAGATGTCAGAGGGTCTGGTGCATGATTGGAGTTAGTGCCACAGTTTTCGGGTGAGCCAGCAAGTGGCGGTCGATCCGAAGAGCCAGTTGGATCAAGGCTTTGCATGTGGCAGGCATCTCTCGGATGACCATCTCATTGCAGATTCGCGGGGCCAGCACTTCATAATAAATCATCTGGAGGGCGTGGATGTCCAGCAGAGTTTTGGCAGCCGGAATCGGGTGGTGAACTGACTGACGGAAGAGGAACCCTGGCGCAGAGCAGCGCAATCTGTGATCGGAAGTAGGGTAACAGCGAGGCTGCAACTTGAAAATCAGAGACAAAGTGGTTAGAAGTGCCTCGCCGCTCCCCTCGGCCCCGTTCCAGCGCTCCGGGAGCAGCAGACTGGGTTCAGGAGCCACAGGAGGGAGAAAACCTTGCACCACGCTCGCCGGCGAATAATGTGGCGAGTTACGTGGGATCCACAGAGGGCTCAGTCATTCTGTTGGCATGAGCCGCAACACCACACGGATGTTTTCATTCACGTTAAAGTACAATTTAGGATGGGGCAGGATGAGAGGAAGGAGTTGAGAAGAGAGGAGAGGAGAGGAGAAAATTAGGAACGGTCTTACTTTGGGACAAAGAAGAGGAGCCGAGTCTAGTATGACGGGTGTCAATCAATGACTGAGCGGCTGGCAGTGGCCATCTTGACAACTCGTTTCCGTGTTGCTCCCAGTCACATGGATAGAATCATGTGACAGGAAGGATATGATGAAGCAAAAAGAGGAATCCTACCAAGCCTTAGAATGTCACCTTTACAAAATAGAGGCTGAATTAAAACATTCAAAACATATGCTGTTGAAAAGAGAGCAGGAAATCCAACAGCTAGAATGTGGCTTTAACATAAGTGAAGCAGACTTAAAAAAGAGGGTGGACAGGCTGAAATGGAGGCAAACTTAAAACATTCGGAAACTGTGCTGCTGCAAAGGGAGAAGGCCTACCAATAATTAGATGTGTGCTACAAATGGTGGGCTGACAGAGGGAGGACATGCTGAAGCAAAAAGAGGAGGTTTACAAAGAGATAGAAGTGTCACGATCCGGTCCGAAATGGGGGTTACTCCGGTCCAGGATCCGGACCGGAGTTTCATTGTTGTCATGTGTAATGTTCCCTAATCGTTTTCAACTGTGTCAAATGTATAAAGCTGCCCTGTTCGTTTCTGTCCGCTGTCAGGTCTTTAACGTTATGTTCCATGTTCACCAGTGTCTACGTCTCAGATGTCTCCCCTGTCTTGTGCTTCACCAATTAAACCCCGGTTTTGTGATGTCAGGTGAAAGCGTCCTTCATTCTTCATTTCTCGTCACTCCTCGTCATCCTCTCCGTTCACCCGCCGCGTCATGCCCGCATGGACGTGACAGAAAGACCTGTCGACGATGCGTGGCTCTGGCGGATCCGGCCTTTCGGCAACCGCGGATCATCTGACGGGCCGAGGGGACCCCACCTGCAGGCAACTGGTGCGTGAAGATGGGTGGCTGATATCCATGGCAGATCTCAAAGGGGCTATGGCCGGTGGCGGAGGAGACTTGCAGGTTGTGTGCCAGCTCCGCCCAAAGGAGAAACCCGGGCCAGGTGTGTTGGTGTTCTGACGCAAAGCACCGCAGGTATCGTTCCAGCTGTTGGTTGGCCCTCTCCACCTGACCGTTGGTCTGGGGATGGTAGCCAGAGGAGAGGCTGCAGGTTGATCCAATGAGGCGACAGAACGCCTTCCACACAGCTGAGACGAATTGGGGTCCCCGATCAGAGACGATGTCCTGGGGGAACCCGTGGAGGAGGACCACGTGTTGAAGCACGAGGTCAGCGGTTGTGGCAGAGGACGGTAGACCAGGCAGGGCGAACAAGTGGACCGCTTTGGAGAAGCGATCCACTATGGTCAGGATGGTGGTCATACCATTAGCTTCAGGGAGGCCGGTGATGAAGTCCAAGGCGAGGTGGGTCCAGGGGCGATGAGGAATGGGAAGAGGACGCAGGGGCCCAGCAGCCGGAGTGTTGGGAGTCTTGGCCCGGGCACAGACGTCACAGGCATCCACGTAGGCCTGTACGTCCCGCCGTACTGAAGGCCACCAGAACGCTCGGCGAATGAAGGAGAGGGTCCGTTGGCGTCCTGGATGGCCTGAGAGGACGGAGGAATGGCCCCAATGCAGTACATCGGGCTGGCAGGTATTTGGGACGTACAGGCACCCGAGTGGGGTGTTGTGTGGGCCAGGGTCGGACACCTGGGCCGCCCGGACCTTCGTCTCGAGGGACCACCGGAGAGGGCCTAGGATGCGATGAGGAGGAAGAACGGGTTCGGGGTCAGAGGATGGTGAGTCTGGGGCGTGTTGATGGGAAAGAGCATCGGCTTTTTGATTTTTGGACCCGGGACGGTAGGAGAGTTGAAAGTTAAATTGCTAGAAAAATAATGCCCACCTCGCCTGGCGGGGATTGAGTTGTTTGGTAGCTTTGATTGATATGAGATTTTGGTGATCGGTCCAGACCAGAAAGGGGGTGTCACTGCCTTGTAGCCAGTGCCGCCACTCCTCGAGGGCCCACCTGACTGCCAGCAGCTCACGGTCCCCCACCCCGTATCGGCGCTGTGCAGGGGTGAACTTCCGCGAGAAGAAGCAACACGGGTGCAATTTCCGGTCCGGACCGCGTTGAGAGAGGACGGCGCCAGCACCCACCTCTGACGCGTCCACTTCTACAACAAACGGAAGGGAAGGATCTGGGTGTTGAAGAATGGGGGCGGTGGTGAAATGACGACACAAAGATTTAAAAGCTTGAATGGCCTCAGGGGTGGTGACGTGGTGAAGGTTTGGTGAGAGCAGTGAGGGGTGCTGCGACCGTACTGTAGCCACGGATGAAGCGACGATAGAAATTTGCAAACCCAAGAAACCGTTGCAGTTGCTTCAGCATTGTGGGTAGGGGCCACGACGCCACTGCTTCCAGCTTCTTGGGCTCCATGGCCACACCCTGGGACGAGATGGTAAAACCCAGGAACGTGGTGGAGCGCTGGTGGAAGGCGCATTTCTCCAGCTTACAGTACAGTCGGTGGGCGAGCAATCTCTTTAGTACTGCTCTCACGTGTTGAATATGGGATTCCAGAGTGGGTGAGTAAATGAGTACGTCGTCCAGGTAGGCATACACCCACCGTCCCAGCATGTCCTGGAGAGTATCATTGATGAACTGCTGGAAGACGGCGGGTGCGTTGCATAGACCGAATGGAATGACAAGGGATTCAAAATGACCAGTGGGGGTGATGAAGGCGGTTTTCCACTCATCGCCCTCTCGGATACGAATCAGGTTGTAGGCCGACCTGAGATCCAACTTCGTAAAGTATTTGGCTCCCGAGAGGGAGTCAAGGGCGGTGTTGGTTAGAGGTAAAGGTGTTCGTTTTTTGACTGTGATTTTATTGAGTCCACGATAGTTCACGCACGGTCGCAGGCCACCATCCTTCTTGGTCACAAAGAAGAACCCTGCCGCGGCCGGGGAAGTCGATGGGCGGATGGTGCCGTTTTGAAGCGCCTCTGCCACAAACCGCTCCATAGCCAATTGCTCTGCCTTCGAGAGGGAGTAGAGATGTCCTTTCAGGGGCGTGGTTCCTGGCAGCAGGTCAATGGTCATGTCGCCTGGTCAGTGGGGAGGCAGCTGGGCAGCTTTGGCTGGACTGAAGACGGTGACTAGGTCATGATAGCAGGAGGGGACATGGTCTAGGACAAGACGGGTTGGTTCTGGGTTCGAGGAGGCAGACGGGGAGGGCTGTGGCAGAAGGCAATGGCAGTGCGCTCCCCACTCCAACACCACGCCCGATGACCAGGAAAGGTGGGGTTCATGGAGGGACAGCTAGGGGAACCCGAGGAGGAGTGGTGAGGTGATAATATTGGTCACTAAAAACTGAATCTTCTCCACATGCGAGTCGAGCCGGAGATGAAGAGGGACTGTGCGGTGAATGATGGGTCCAGCGGAGATAGGATGACCATCCACGGAGGTGATTGTGAGACGACTTGGGAGGAGTTCCAGGGGAATGTGATGTTGTCGGATGAAGGAGTGGTCTATGAAATTTCCAGTCGCCCCGGAATCCACAAAGGCTGTGGTGGAGATGACTCGCTGATTACATTCCAGGACGGCCAGGAGAGTGAGTCGGGAGGTCGGTGTCATCAGATGTGGAGGAAGGGACCCAGCTGACCGCGCCGTGCTGATCTGCTGGGTGTCCCATTTCCCCGGACGAATAGGGCAGGTCAGGCGGAGGTGTGAGGGGGAAGCGCAGTATGCACACAAACCCTCCCGAAAACGACGCTGCTTTTCTTCGGGCGTGAGGGTTGTCCGTCCCAGTTGCATGGGTTCCCCCCTATGGTCTGGAGGAGTGACGGTGGGCTGAGGTGGTGATAGAGGCGGTCGGGGAGTCTGGTGCAGGACTGGAGTGGGGGCCGTAGTTTTCAGGAATGCCAGCAGGTGGCGATCGATCCTCAGCGCGAGTTGTATGAGGGCCTCATACGTTGCTGGCATCTCCCGGCTGACCATCTCCCCACGAATTCGTGGGGCCAGTCCCTCATAGTACATCATCCGGAGGGCGTGGTTGCCCAGCGGAGTCTTTGCAGCCAGGGTCCGGAATCTGGCGGTGAACTGGCTGACCGATGAGGAACCCTTGCGCAGATGGTAAAGCTGCGACGCGACGTCTTCCACGCCGTCCGGATGATTTTCAATTCGGAATATGAGAGGGACGCAGAACTGGGTGAACTGATTCGCGCTGCCACCCACTCCACGGCGGGACCACCGAGCCGTTGGTCTCTCTCAACGAGAGAGCGGTGAGGAGTGCCTCAAACTGGGTTCGGGAACCGCGGAGGGGCGAGGGCTCTGCGCAGCGCTCGCCGCTTCATGCTCTCGGTGCGCGACAGTCATCTCATGTATGCGCTGCGCGTACAAATTGAATGCAGACTTGAAACAGAAGGAGCGTCTACTGCAGAAAATACGGAAGGCCAACTAAAATTTTGCAGAGACCTACGAAGAATTAGAAGATGTGAGCAAATAATTGAAGCCTGACTTAAAAAAGAGAGAGATAATGGTGCAGCAAAGAGAGAAGGACTGCCAAAATGGGGCAGTGGTGGCCTAGCGGTTAAGGAAGCGGCCCCGTAATCAGAAGGTTGCCGGTTCCAATCCTGATCCGCCAAGGTGCCACTGAGGTGCCACTGAGCAAAGCACCGTCCCCACACACTGCTCCCCGGGCGCTTGTCAGGGCTGCCCACTGTTCACTCAGGGTGATGGGTTAAATGCAGAGGACAAATTTCACTGTGTGCACCGTGTGCTGTGCTGCTGTGTATCACATGTGACAATCACTTCACTTCATTTAAAATGAGCACTACAAATTGGAGGCTGACTTAAAACAGAGGAGGACATGCAGAAACAAACACAGAAGAGAGCCTGCAATTGCAATTGAAAGATAAACTACAAATGAAAATGCTTAAAAACACTAATGAAGCACAAGAAGCAAAAAAAAAATAAAACTCCACAATACCCAAACAACATGTGGCACTATTTGTTTTATGCTTTATTTGTGATTTTCAATTTTTCAACAACAAACAAATAACAGCTGTTGACCAATATCCACCCACCACCCAACCTGTCAAACAGCAAGGAGAAGAGAAATAAATAAATAAGATAACAATAAACAAACAAAATAAATAAATAAATGAAATTAAAAAAATTTAAAAGGGAAGGGAAGCAGTCTCCTCTCAGTATTATATCATTTTAGTTTGTATATGCATTAAGAAATGGACTTAAACTGGATGATTTAACATAATCAATAAATGGTGACCGTATCTCCTTGAACTTTTCCTGATGATTAGCTTGATTACATCGCAGTTTTCTAACTGCAATATGGAGAGCATTTCCTTAATCCAACCATTGAAAGAGGGGGGGCTTGTCTGATTTCCACAACAGAAGAATAAGTCTTCTGGCCATTAATGTGGCAAAAGCTACCACCTTGGCTTGAGATATCGTAATATATCTGGAGGGGGGACCCCAAAAATAGAGATGTATGGTGCAGGTTCAATCGTTCTATTACATAAAGATGACAAGACTATGAAAATATTTTCCCACGAATTGTACAATGACTGGCAGGTCCAGAACATGTGGCCTAAAATAGCTGGGCCTTGGTGACATCGTAGGCACTCCGAGCTGGTATTAGGAAAATTTTTTGCTATCTTATCTGATGAGTAGTGTAGACGATGTAGTACTTTAAACTGGATCAAACATTGTCTAATACAGACTGAGGAGGTATGAATAGCTTCTAGGCACTGTTGCCATGCTCTCATCCGTAACTACAATGTTAAGATCCTGTTCCCATGTCACTTTCTCCCATGAGGGTGAATAAATGGTCTGGATCAGAGTATATAATTTTGATATATTGCTCTCATAAAGGGGTAGCTGATGAACATAAAGATCTAAAGTGTTTGCTCACAAAACTTCTAATCTGTAGGAATCTATAGAAATGAGATTTGGGAATATTGTTTTTCCAATGTTTCGAATGTCATAAGTGTTCCTTCAGCAAAGAGGTCTTTGATAAAGATCAAGCCATTGTTGTGCCAAGTTTGAAATGCTGCATCCGTTTGAGATGGCAAGAAAAGATGGTTATTCAAAAGGGGAGAAAATAAGCTTAGTTGCTTTATACGAAAATGTTTTCTAAACTGGAGCCAAATCTTAAGTGAGTGTTTTACTACAGGATTAAGGAGGTGTGAGTTCGGCTGCATAGGTGTAGGAGCGCTCATTAAGGAAATAGGATAAAGCCCTTAATCACCATGCAACTCCATGTCTGACCAAGCAGGGCCAGGATTATCATGCCACGCAAAGATCCACTTATGTTTGCTGCCCAATAATAATACATGAAGTTTGGCAAGCCCATACCACCTGCTGCTTTAGGCATTTCAAAGAAAATATTCCTCATCCGTGGAACAAATTTATTCCACAGAAATGAAGAAATCAAAGCGCCTAACTCCTTGAAGACAGACTTGGGTAGGGAAATAGGAATTATTTGGAATAAATACAGAAAGCGTGGTAGGACTCTTCCAGCCAAACAAATGGGCAATGAAGACCATTGTGAGGATGGGTCCAGGATGTCCGCAGGGTGGACAACCCTCAGAGTCACCGGTGGGAGGACACAATGGTCTCAGCAATAGAAAGATTGTTACATTCTGCTGGCAGAAGCAGCCTATCCTTGTACAACTCTGGATTAGAGGAACCAGCACATTTTTGTCTATTTCAT
Organism: Denticeps clupeoides; assembly: GCF_900700375.1. Lineage (NCBI taxonomy): Eukaryota > Metazoa > Chordata > Actinopteri > Clupeiformes > Denticipitidae > Denticeps > Denticeps clupeoides. The sequence goes on from NC_041711.1 coordinate 7,047,295, forward strand.
CGCCGCTTTCATAATCTGTGTCCTCCCACCAGTGACTCCGAGGGTTGTCCACCCTGCGGACATCCTGGACCCATCCTGGACAACCAGCTCCCATGGGCAGTACCCGGGTTTCGCGGATTCTCCCGGGGGTGACAACATCATCGGGCTCATCGGGGAGAAACCGCTCCACTAGAACGGGTGTCGTGTCTCTCCCCTGGCGCCCGCGCTCGTCGCGCCGGGCTGCGTTCTTCGCGGTGTTTCTTCTCCTCTGCGCTTTTGGGTAGCTCTCCGGCATTCTGTCACGACTACGGACTGATGGGGGAAGGAAGCGCAGAGGTGTGACATGCTGGGAAGGGGTTTTATTAACAAATAAACAGCGGCGCGGTGGCCAAAACGGGAAATAAAGGAGAGTCAATTTAAGTAAAGAACATAAACAAACCCGCAGGTGTGTGCCGATTGCCAGAACTCAAAATCCAAACACATATACGGTTGCAAAGTCAAGTTCATGAAAATGCCGGAGATTCCAAAAGGTCTGAAATCTCCGGGTTTTAAGCATTGTCAGGATTGGCCACCGGTGATGAGCCCAGCTGCAGTCAATCCTGACAATTGGACACAATCTTGGACAGTGTAGGATTCGATCTGTCTAGATTTGGCTGCAGGACCAGGTTGAAGTCAACCCCCAGAATTAAGTGATATGTGTCTAGGTGTGGGAGCTTAGCAAAAAAGGTGCAGAAGAACTGTGGGTCATCCCAGTTGGGGCCATAGATATTTGCGAAAACTACATTAAATCCAAACAGCTTCAATATAACTATGACAAACCTGCCTTTGGTATATGATATTACAGACTCAGTTACACACGAAACCCCCTTTCAATATCGCTGCGCCACTTGATCTGTCCCCATATTCAGAGTGGAAAAAGCTACCCAGCATCTCTTTAATTAACGGGCTCACCTGACCCGTTAAGACCAGCCATATCATGGATAGCCTAAGCAATCTCACACACTGAGAAGAAGATGGGGGAGGGGAAAAAAGAAAATAAATAAATAAAATAATGATTAAAAAAAAAAAATGAATTTTGAAATTCTTAAAAACCCAAAATCTATGACTGTCACAAGATGGCCACTGCCAGCTGCTCAGTCATTGATTGACATGCGCCATCGAGACTCGGCTCCTCTCTACTCGCCACTCAAGACAGTTCCTGCCCTTATCGCATCCTTTCTTCTGAACTCCTTCCTCTAGTCCTGGCCCATCCTTTATTGTACCCTAACACGAACGAAAACATCCCTGTGGTCTTGCGGTTTACGCCGGTTCACATTCGCAGATTAAGTCGGATGGAACTTACCTGCCTCCTTGCGTTCCACCGCACTGACGTTCCTTGTCTCCTCCTACACATGCTCATGTTCTGATTCGGATGACCATGACAATGCTGGCATCCCATAAAGCGGGGGACCGCATCAACACTCCTAGTGAGCGATAAACATAGCACAACATAGCTCAGGGTGAACTACCACGCTCTAATAAGTATCGCCGAGCAGTAACAGCAAAAAAAATTATGGTAATTATGGTAACGTCACCAATAACAATAAACAGTCAGTAAACAGTAATAACTGAGCACACCAATAAATCTGCTGAAATTGAACATGTACCTTAGCTACTTTAGCCTGGAAGTCTGGGAAGACCGAGATGGACATGTCGTTTATCTGGATACAATGCTTCTCTCTGGCAAGACCCAGGATATTTGCACAGTCCTGTTAGTAGTGGAAGTGGGCGCTCGGCGGAGCTCCACACTAATGCGTCTACTCCATAGAACACTTAGCAGCGCCCCCCTAACATGTGGCACTATTGCCAATAGTACTTAAACACCCCAGAAAAACTCACAAATGAACAAAGAAAAATGCACTGGGCTGGTACATTGGTGCACTTTCAAGTAGTCTCCAAGGAGTGTGAAAATTTCACAAATAAGTTTATGTGTAAATCTTACTCAGAACCCACAACCAGCATGGTACTGGACAGTGCGTGTGATGTCCATAGCCACTCCAGTTTGAACAGAAACCACATTGTTTGTTTCGTCTCGCCCCGTACACCAGCATGCTGCGCTTTGGCTCTTGTCCATGCGTTGTATTTTTCATTTTATGTACACATTATGTAAACTCTTTCTTTTTTAATCTAGTGAGCTTCTTTTATCAAATGAAAGGACTGGTGAGCTACTTATGTTTCAAAAAATTAAATCCTCATGTGCATGTTGCATTCACTGTATTTCAATATTTCAAAAGGTGTGAAAAGAAGCATTCCTATATTAAAAAATAGCTTCAAGAATACATCAATAAAGAATGTAAAATTGAAATCGCCACATCCACAGATTGTGCACACACCTTCTGTGTCACAGTATTTGTACCAAGTTAGACACTGGCAATAGTTTCTGCTACCGCCAGCGGTGTTTTGACCAGGTTCAAATCCCACTTACATTGTGTCCCTGAGCACTTAACCCTAAATTGTTCCAGGGGGAACTGTCCCCTGGACCACCTGGCCTGACAACTCAGCCTGACCACCTGGTCTACGAATGGTATCATTGATTTACCTCCCCACAGAGCCCTCTGTATCTTAAGGCACTCACAGGTCAGTTGATAACCCACAGAGACCCAATCTGTGAGCTTTCAAGAACATTGACTTTTCCTCTTGTGAAAGGCCATCTTTCACCAAGACACTTTTTCTCCCACTGGAATGCACAGTCCTTTTAATACAGTGTAGGAGAGTAAACTTGTTGCCATGGTTTGGTTGCAGCCTTACTGTATAAACCAACAACAACAACAACAACATTTATTTATTTTATAGCCCAAAATCACATACAGTATGTCTCAATGGGCTTTGAAAGGCCTTACAGTTGACACCCCCAAAGTTGAGCCTTCTGCGCACAAGGAAAAACTCCACACAAAAAAACTCTAGGAGAGAGAAAAAAGAAAGGAAGAAACCTTGGGAATGAGTGATAGAGACCCCCTTTCAGGGTAGAATGAGTCTGCAAATGGTGGGTTTGTGATTGTCCAATAAGAGAAAAATATGTGTCCATTATGATGCTTCTAGTTCATTTGAAAATCCCTGAAGCTGTAGTTGTTAAATAACAACCAGTAAATAATAGATAAGTACAAATATTTAATCATCTTATTGCACCATCATTAATGAAGTCCAGTTGATTTTCCTTTGTCAGTTTATTGGTTGCCTTTTCAGTTGCCTTTTCAGATTCTTTGTCAGGTTTGACGGCGCCTGGACACATCACCTGTGCCCAATTCGGACAGCTTTTAAAAGCCTGTGGCTCCGCCCCTCTGCAGCAACGGCATTTTCGTGGACTCAGTCATGAACTTGATTTTCGTTTGTGAACCTGTTTAGAATTATGGCAACCGCCACATGCCTGGGGGTTTGTTTCTGTTTCCCCTATGATGAGACCGAGTACTTAATAAAAACATGATTTAAATTTACAGGTAACAGGTTTAGTCATATGATTTAACAAAAAAAAAACATAAAAACAAGGGACTAGTTTGGAATTAGGAACATTTATTTAAAATGAAAAGCATGTTCTATGCAACATATCCCAGCTGGCTGCTGCATTAGTGTGGACCTTTATGCTCCTGTTCTTGAACCTCATGACTGTGGGTTTGGTTTGGTGTGTTTCCTTTGTTTTGGCCATCATGCTTTTTTGTTTTGTATTATTAATAAATCCCTTCTGTGTAGTATGATCAGTCTCTGTGCTTCCTTCCCCTGTCAGCCCTCAGGTGAGTGAGTTAGTGAGAGCCCATAATGTAAATTTAAACAATGTGGCCTTTATTAAAATTTCTATATATTCTATATCTATATTTTATTCCAATGTCTCAATAATCAAAATGCATCTTAAATCTGATTGTGAATTAAACCCAGTTTGCCCAATCACCAAACTTATTCCAGATATGCGTTGGGGGAATCACCAAGCCCCTCTTACATGTTACTTTAGTCTATTCATTATAGGACCCTGATACAATTATAATCATTGTATGACAGTGAAAATAACCTGCACCTCTTAAATTATTCATGCCATTTGGATTTTTGGAGAATTAGTTTTTCAGTAGAGCTACATTTATATTAACTCTGGGCTGTCAATAACTACAATATTGCTACTATAACATTAAAGGATTTATGAACTTAACTGCTCATGTAAGTCTTAATATCTATCCAGATCTTATTTGTCAGTGGTTGCAACAGTTTAAAATGTGTTTTTAATCCTGCAAGATCATCTCAGAAAAACTCTTCTTTGAGAAACATCATTTTAACGTGATGGCAGATCCAAAAGGGTGTGTTTTTCCAGTCCTATTAATGGTGAAGTTGATTCAACTGGCAGTGACAAATATTTTTGAATGCTTTCTTAGGGTTTCCCTCAGCCACACATTTTGAATGGAGCTCTCAACTTCTGTGCTTGAAGCTGTGCTACTAAACAACTCTCCATTCACTTTGTTCTCTATCTCTCTCAAACACAGTTTGCATTTTTTTTTTTTCAAATAAATGCTTACGTAGTCTTTACCTTGTGTGTATTTGCTGTGTTATGGTAATCAAATCATGGCATACCACTACTACTGCTATTATTGTTGAGGCATATCATATACCACATACATTTTATACTAAATACATCCACACACCAATATACTGTCATTGCTGCTAATTTTCGGCCTGGTTTGTCTAGTTAATCTCAACCTGCACTTTTTTATGGGTCAGTGCACAATGTCCACAATATCCTTTGACATGTTTTTGTGTTGTGTGTTATTCCATTTGCATTCCATGTGTTGTGTGTTATTCCATGTCTTTTTGCACACTATGAATCTCCAAAACATCACAATCTCTTCTCTCTGCGTACTTGAATTATAGTGAGACACTGGAGCATGTATTGCCACAGATGAAAGTGGACTTTGGCTTGACTTTGACTTTGCCAGCAGGTGGCAATACATGCTCATTTTTAACATCTTTACCCACTGCATTATAGTTTTGTCACGTTTGTTTTGCATTATAGCATTCATAATTTGACTGACAAGGTTGACCTTTGAAAAAAAGAAAAAAACGATTTACAGCTTATATAAAGTGTTTTTTTAAGTATGTTTTTTGAAACCATGTAATTTGCTAGCAAGTTGGTTTAACCATTGTGACATCAGAACTGCGTGACACTCCAGAATTCCCAGGCCTTCCAGACATGAAATCACAGTGTGCTATTTGTACTAGAAGTGCAAGTACCTTATCATCCCCAATTCATGTTTCCACAATTACAGTTAAAACATTAATAACATCATTGAGTTTATAATTTATAACAAACTTATGCCCCTTCAGGAGATACAGTATGTCTAAGGAGTCTGTGAAGATTCTCAGTCATTGAGATAAATTTGTTGAGTCATGGCAAAAAAAGTTGAGTCATGGCAACTGGACTTTTTTTTTTCTTTAATGTAGAGACGTTTCATTCTGCAGCCACAGAACCATGTCAATCTGAGGGAAGGTGGTTTGTGGCCACAAATTTGTGGGCACTTATGCAATTTCCCACTTGTGGGACTAATGAAGGTTTATCTTATCTTAAATTTATCCTCCATGTTGGTTTAACCTCACTCCTGCCTTGAATAGGCTCGTTAAGTGAAACAAATGCACTCAACAAAATGCACTGGTGGAGGTGCAGGCCTCAGACACAATTTATCTCCAACCTATTTAGCTGCCATTTCATCCATTCCCAGGAAAATCAGGCCCAGTTCACACATCCACCAGGTTGGCCACATTTAACGACATGCGTAATGTGGGCAGGAGGAGCTGCCAGGGCGGGGCTTTCACATCCAGCCCCCCTGCCTTCGTTTCACTTAACAAACCTATTCAAGGCAGGAGTAAGGTGAAGCCAGCCTGGAAGATTAATTTGTGGGCATAAGCCAACTTCCCTCAGATTGACAAAGTTCTGTGGATGCAGAATGAAAAGTCTCTACATTAAAGAAAGAAAGTCCAGGTGCTATGACTCAACTCAACTGTGTATTTCTTTTCACAGTTTATTTTCTTTTCCGAACACAACGCCTCAGTTCTTATTTTGTTTTCTTGTGCTGTTCAAATCCACATACATCCTGTATAACTATAGTTACTCTTCCGGACTGGAGATTCATTGTTGTCATGTGAAATGTTCCCTAATCGTTTTCACCTGTGTCAATTGTATAAAGCTGCCCTGTTCATTTCTGTTCGCCGTCAGGTCTTTAACATTATGTTCCGTGTTCACCAGTGTCAACGTCTCGGATGTCTCCCCTGTCCTGTGATTCACCAATAAACCCCTGTTTCGTGATGTCAGGTGAAAGCGTCCTTCATTCCTCGTCTCCTCGTCACTCTTCGTCCTCCTCTCCGTGCACCCGCCGCGTCATGTCCGCATGGACGTGACAGAAAGACCTGACCCACATTTGGACGCCACCTGATGCAGCCCCGCTGAGATCGGAGGAGCCACGACTCGCCGGGAGGACGCCACCAGCTTCCTTGTCCCTGGCCTTCCCTGGCTTCTTGTTCTGCAGGGTCCCGACCCCTGCCTCTCAGTCCCGTGTCTGACAGCGTTGAAGGTGAGGAGCGGCCATTCAGCGGGGCATGCCGGAGACTGACAGGGAGCGGCGGACGCATGCGGACGAGGTGCCGGTACCACACTGCCCGAAGCCGTCTGCGCTTGAGAACCGCCACTCGTCCATCTGGAATACCGGACCACTCATTCATTCAGTCATTTTTCATTCCTCTCTGTTCATCTCATCCTTTCTTTCCTTGTTCACGCGAATCGATTCCACTTGATTCCTCTTGTCTACTCGAACCATTCAGACTCTGTGTTTGGACTTTCCTCCCTCCTTCATGGACTGCTTCGCCTGGCCCGCCAGGGGTCATGCCATAGGAGGGGGGATTCTGTCACAATCCGGTCCGAAAAGGGGTTACTCCGATCATGTGAAATGTTCCCTAATCGTTTTCACCTGTGTCAATTGTATAAAGCTGCCCTGTTCGTTGCTGTTCGCCGTCAGGTCTTTAACGTTATGTTCCGTGTTCACCAGTGTCAACGTCTCGGATGTCTCCCCTGTCCTGTGATTCACCAGTAAACCCCTGTTTCGTGATGTCAGGTGAAAGCGTCCTTCATTCCTTGTCTCCTCGTCACTCTTTGTCCTCCTCTCCGTGCACCCGCCGCGTCATGCCCGCATGGACGTGACAGCTCTTAGCACGGCTCGATCAATATATCTCTCCTTGTTAATAGACAAAAAAACTATGTTTAAAACTATAGCCAAACTAACCAGGAATAAGACAGAAACGGATACTACCACTCAATATCATAGTAGTGATGATTTTATGAATTTCTTTAATACTAAAATAGTCGCGAATAGAGATAAGATTAGAACGCTTCAACCTTATTAAAGAGCACAAATTAATGAAATTAATCTCGTCGTCAAATCAATGTACTTGCGCTTTGGATCCGATTCCAACAAGGTTCCTTAAGCAAATAGCACCCAATATTATAAATTCTATCCTCAAAATTGTTAACTCGTCGCTTAGCACCGGCCACACACCAAGTTTGTTCAAGGTAGCAGTCATTAGACCCCTGATTTAAAAAGCCTGATTTTGATCGCAGTCAGCTTTCAAATTATAGGTCAATATCCAGCCTTCCGTTTATATAAAAAAATCTTAGAAAAAGTCATAGCCCAGAAGCTGAGCGCATATCTAGACAGCAACAATATCCACGAAGTATATCAATCAGGATTTAGACCTCATCATAGCACTAAGACAGCGCTGGTTAAAGTGGTTAATGACCTGCTGTTGGCCTCTGATCAGGGACGCATCTCGCTGCTTGATCTGAGTGCAGCGTTTGACATGCTATTCTCCTTGCCAGGTTAGAGAATGTTATTGGGATTAAGCCCTTGAACGGTTCAGATCATATTTGACCAACCGATATCAGTTTGTGGACATCAATGGTGTTTCGTCTTCACATAGTAAAGTAGAGTTTGGTGTTCCACAAGGTTCTGTCCTAGGTCCGTTACTTTTTTCCCTATACATGTTACCTTTAGGTGACGTCATCTGCAAACATGGTATTAGCTTTCATTGCTATGCTGACGACACACAGCTTTTATCTGTCAGCAATGCCAGATCAGAGTAGAGCTGTGCGATTCATGACTCACCCAGATCCTTTAAATGACTCTGAGGTCTCCATTGAACCGAATCCTTCGAGTCCTAACTACACCATGTCTAAATTGTAAACTCCATCACATAAATACATCTTATAATCATTAAAACATCAATTACTAGCATAAAAGTTACATAACTTTGCACGACCACACTTAAAAATTAGGTCTATCCTACAAACCTACAAACGTCCCGCAAAGTTGAATCCTCCTAGTGGACTCCTTGTGTCAGTCAGAGCCGAAAACAGCCCTGCAGGTGAATCTGAATCGCTCACAGACGGGTTAGCGCTCCTGTGGCACAGACCAGAGTCACGAGTGAATCCACCGGTCACCTTCCTTTACAGCCTAATACTGACTCAAGTGACTCACGCACCCAGTTCAGAGAGCGGGTTAGCGCTCCTGGCGGTTAACTTCCTCTTCAACCGGACTCATGTAACCGAATCGGAACCGCTCAGAGAGCAGGTTAGTGCCAATACTGACTCAAGTGACTCAAGTGACTCACGCACCCGGATCAGAGAGTGGGTTAGCATTCCTGGCGGTTAACTTCCTCTACAACCGGACTCTGATCAGAGAGCGGGTTAGCGCCAATACTGACTCAAGTGACTCAAGTGACTCACGCACCTGGATCAGAGAGCAGGTAGCGGGTAGCTCCTGCAGCCAAATCTGAACCGCTCAGAGAGCGGGTTAGCACTCCTGGCGGTTAACTTCCTCTACAGCTGGACTCATGTAACCGAATCTGAACCGCTCAGAGAGCAGGTTAGCGCCAATACTGACTCAAGTGACTCACACACCCGGATCAGTTTAGTGAGTGACTCAGAGGGAGCCGAATCCTAAAAAGGATCCGAGTATTACAGCTCTGGATCAGAGGCAGCAGCTGAACAAAATAGAGAATTGTCTGAAGGACATTAGACAGTGGATGCTCACCAATTTTCTCCTGTTAAACCCTGACAAGACAGAAGCTCTTGTACTTGGGCCTCAAGCAGCAAGGCATAAGCTGGCTGACTACACCATAACCCTGGATAGCCTTTCTAAGTATTGAAGTAAAGGATCTAGGTGTCATCATTGATGCAGGTCTCTCATTCAATTTGCACGTAGATAATGTCACTAGGATAGCATTCTTTTACCTTAGAAATATTGCGAAAATAAGAAATATCATTTCAATGCATGATGCGGAAATGTTGGTTCATGAATTTATAACATCAAGGTTAGATTACTGCAATGCATTACTGTCTGGATGCTCTAGTAGGTGCATGAGTAAACTCCAGCTAGTACAGAATGCTGCAGCCAGAGTTCTAACTAGAACTAGGAAATTTGACCACATCACCCCAATCTTACAATCACTGCCCCGCAAATTTAGTATTGACTACAAAATCCTACTTTTGACCTATAAAGCTCGCCCCGCAATATCAGAGTGAACTCTTAGTTATTTACAGCCCACCACACCCCCTGTGACCAATGGGTGCAGGGTCACTACTGGTACCCAAAGTACAGAAGGTCACAGCTGGGAGCAGATCCTTCTCCTATAGAGCTCAGCAGTTGTGGAACGGCTTGCCTGTCAGACTCAGACACAGTCTCAGTGTTTAAATCCAATCTGTTTTCTCTGGCTTTTTGACACTCATTTCACTTCACTTTGACACAGTGTCAATTACAAAGTCCAGTTTATCACAGAGTCCCCCTGTTAGACACAGACAAAGACAAAGTTAAAGTCACCCTAGTTAGGCTGTCCTAGTTAGGGTACCGGGCCACTGTAGCACCAATATACTACTATTACCACATATATCAGGATCGGTCGTACAGTGCAACCGTCTGTTGCTGCTTCTGTTTGTTTTCTCCAAGACACGGAATCAAGCACCCAGACTACTGGCAGACCCCAGTGAAGAGACCAGCAAATAAATCCAGGTTCCTGACAACTGCTAAACGAGGACATAGCATGAAACGAACCAGAGGGTCACCACAGACACCACCACCGTTACAATTACAGCTTCAGGGATCTTCAAGTGGACCAGTAGCATCATTATGGACACGTAATCTAGACCATGACACTGGACTACATTCTGGACTTCTCCAACCCTACAACTGTAGGACTTATTATTGTATTGTACAAATCATCACCAGCCCTGCACTGACACCATTTGCAGGCTCACTCTACCTTGGAAGGGGGTCCCTCTCTGTATCACTCCTTCCCAAGGTTTTTTCCATTCTTTTTTCTCTCTTACAGTTTTTTTTGTGTGGAGTTTTTTCTTGTTTGCAGAAGGGCCAAGTGTGGGGGGTGTCAACTGTAGGGCCTGTCAAAGCCCATTGAGACATACTGTATGTGATTTTGCGCTCTATAAGAAATAAATCTTGTTGTTGTTGTTGTCTCTGCAACATTGCGTGGACATCGGGGGCATTTCTGGTGTAGTGGCAGACTGGGGTGGTGGTCCCTGTTTTTCAGTAGGGGGACCAGAGGGTGTGTTCCAACTATAGGGGGATCACACTCCTCAGCCTCCCTGGAAAGGTCTACTCCAAGGTTCTGGAGAGGAGGGTCCGGTCGATAGTCGAGTCTTGGATTGAGGAGGAGCAATGTGTTTTTTGTCCTGGCCGTGGAACTGTAGCCCAGCTCTTTACCCTTGCTAGGGTGATGAGGGGGCATGGGAGTTTGCCCAACCAATCAACATGTGTTTTGTGGATTTGGAGAAGGCTTATGACTGTGTCCCCAGGGGCACCCTATGGCACTCCAGGAGTATAGGGTGGATGGTCTTTTGTTAAGGGTCATTCAGTCCCTGTACCAGAGGAGCATGAGTTTGGTCTGCATAGCCGGCAGTAAGTCGGATCTTTTCCCGGTGAGGGTTGGACTCTGCCAGGGCTGCCCTTTGTCACCGTTTCTGTTTATAACCTATATGGACAGAATTTCTATGCACAGCCGTGGTGTGGAGGGTGTCGAATTTGTTGGCAGGAGAATGTCTCTTTGCTTTTTGCAAATGATGTGGTCCTCCTCGCTTCATCAGTCTCTGACCTTCAGCTCTTGCTGGGTAGGTTCGCAGTCGAGTGTGAAGTGGCTGGGATGAGAATCAGCACCTCCAAATCTGAGACCATGGTTCTCGACTGGAAAAGGGTGGCTTGCCCACTCCCAGTTGGGAGAGAGGTCCTGCGGATTTGGGCTGCGTCTGCAGTGATGGTGAAGAGGGAGCTGAGTCAGAAATCAAGGCTCTCGATTTACCGGTCGATCTACGTCCCAATCCTCACCTATGGTCATGAGCTTTGTTTAATGACCGAAAGAACGAGAATGCGGATACAATCGGCCAAAACTAGTTTCCTCCATAGGCTGGCTGGGCGCAGCCATAGAGATAGGTTGAGGACCTCGGATATTCGGGAGGGACTCAGAGTAGAACTGCTTCTCCTCCATATCGAGAGGAGCCAGTTGAGGTGGATCTGGTCAGGATGCCTCTTGGACGCCTCAGGCATGTCTTACCGGCAGGAGGCCCCTGCTGTAAGAATGGGGAATCACTAATAAATTGACATGTATGGTCACTGATGGTGCTCCCAATATGGTTGCCTGTGTGAGAGAGCTGAAGCTGAAGCATCATATTTGCATTGCACAAACGATTAATTTTATTGTGAAGAACACTCTTGACCAACACCCTTTGCTCATTGGCATCTGGGCCAAAGCAATGAGACTGGTTGGCTACTTTAGAAGCAGCACAACTGCTAAGCTATGCTCTTTCCCTTTATTCCAATTTATAAGAACACTAATAGTATGTCTGTGTTCCTACTGCAGTGATTTAATGGCTCACTCATCTGTATCTTTGCAGGAGAAGCTTACACAAGTGCATCTGGGAATGGAGAAAATGAAGCTAATGCAAGAAGTGGAGACCAGATGGAACAGCACATATTTGATGCTGCAATGTTTGGTTGAGCTAAGGGAGCCAGTAGGAGCAGTGTTAGCTGGGCTACAACATGACATCCCCTTTTAACATCGGATGAGTTTAACATTGTTGCCTTTCTTTGCTGTCTCTCTTCCACGATGCCACTGTAGAACTGTCGGCAGAGGAAAATGTGTCTGCCTCCAAAGTTGTCCCCCTGATGAAAATGCTTGAGCAAACCCTTCAGGAGGAAGTAACAAAGCCAGCACCTGCAGTTGGAAATGGGAGACCAGCTCATCAGGTAACTCTGGGAGAAGCTGCACATTGCAGTCTATGAGCATCATGTCCCTGGGTACACTCCTGGACCCACGATTTAAAGTAATTGGACTTTTCAGCCAAACAAAAGCCACTGATGCAATAAAGCAAGTGACTTCCGAGTGTGCCACCTTAATACGGTCCAAAAAAAGCAGAGAGGAAATCCCAGAGGCTTCTACCACTCATGATGGCACTGGAGTTAATATATTATTTTACATTTTGAGATCAATTATTCCTATTAGAACACTTATTAAAATGATCTGTGGTTTCCTCTTAGGTAGCAAACTGTGGCATCGTTTAGACACCAGCGTCATGGAGGCACGGAAGGCACAGAATGTTACAGCAGATGCCACTGTGGAGGTCCAGCACTACCTTTCAGAGTCCAATATAAGCAGGCTGGAATACCCTCTGGAATACTGGGAGAGGCAAAAAGGATTGTACTCTAATTTGTATAATCTTGCTCTTGCATTTTTGAACATGACTGCATCTTTTGTGCCATGTGAAAGGGTGTTTTCGAAGGCCGGAGAGGTTGTGACAAAAAAATGGAATCGCTTAAAACCAAAAACTGTTGAGAAACTGTTATTTCTGAATAAAAATGAATACATTACTGACAATAATGTACTGTTCTATATATTATTGTCAAAGTTACACAAGCATACATGACTTGCCATATCATATAATACTACCAACGGTGCAGAAGGTCACAGCTGGGAGCAGATCCTTCTCCTATAGAGTTCCGCAGTTGTGGAACAGCTTGCCTGTCAGTGTCTGGGATTCAGACACAGTCTCAGTGTTTAAATCCAATCTCAAAACCTATCTGTTTTCTCTGGCTTTTTGCTAAAGTCCTAGACCCTCATTTCACTTGATTTTGACTCAGTGTCAATTATAAAGTCCAGTTTATCACAGAGTCCCCCTGTTAGACACAGACAAAGTTAAATTCACCTAGTTAGACTGTCCTAGTAAGGGTACCGGGCCACTGTAGCACCAATATACCACTATAACCACATATTTCAGTATCGGTCGTACAGTGCAACCGTCTGCCGCTGCTTCTGTTTGTTTTTCTCCGAGACACGGAATCAAGCGCCCAGACTACTGGCAGACCCCAGTGATCAGACCAGCAAATAAATCCTGGTTCCTGACAACTGCTTTACAAGGACAAAACATAAAACAAACCAGAGGGTCACCACAGCCACCACCACCGTTACAACTACAGCTTCAGGGATCTTCAAATGGACCAGTAACATCATTATGGACACGTAATCTAGACCATGACACTGAATACATCCTGGACTTCTCCAACCCTACAACTGTAGGACTTATCATTATATCATATCCAACCCTGCACTGACACCATTTGCAGGCTCACTCTACCCTGGAAGGGGGTCCCTCTCTGTATCACTCCTTCCCAAGGTTTCTTCTCTCTCTTTTTTTCTCTCTCCTAGAGTTTTTTTGTGTGGAGTTTTTCCTTGTGTGCAGAAGGGTCAAGTGTGGGGGGTGTCAACTGTAGGGCCTGTCAAAGCCCATTGAGACATACTGTATGTGATTTTGGGCTATATAAGAAATAAATGTTGTTGTTGTTGTTATTTTGTGAAAATATTCACACAGAATACACTCAAACAATATTTTATTATACATATATGTGTAGCGTCTGCCTAGGATCACAGATGGCCGATCTTCAAAGACCCTTTTAACCTTTGACACTTACATTAAAAATTACAAACCTGGACCCTCATTCTACACTTAGATGGAGGCTTGATTGCCCACAGTCTTCCCCCACTATCACAAGGATGCTAAACAGATTGGGTCTGCAAACCGTTCATTCTGACTTCAAAGCATTCCACAGAGACCTCCTGCCTGGCCCCACCCTTGCAATACACAATCACGCACACACTTAAACACATTTTCTGTATCTTGTGCTAGGAATATGCTATTACACTGGGTTACAAAAAAAATCATCACTGTTCAAAACTTGGGGCTTAGATTTCCTTTTCCTTGAAGTTCTGGAATGTCCAGTGGCAGGGATGTCTCTAGTCAGATTCCAACAGTAGTCCGCCATCATTACTGCATCCCACCGACCTTGGTACCTGTTCTCCATCTCCTTCATCTCCTGATGGAAACGCTCGCCCTGTTCATTACTCATAGATCCAAGATTTTTCGGAAACCAATCCATATGTGAGTATAAGTAATGCATTTTGATGTTGCATCCGAGGTTCCTGAAAGCAGTCAACATATTCGTGACAAATTCCGCATAGTTAGGGGCCTTATTGTTGCCCAGAAAGTTTTTCACAACCATAACAAAAGCCTTCCACGCTTCCAGCTCCACTTCGTTCATTGACTTTTCGAACTGAGGATCTGTGATGAGCTGACGGATTTGAGGACTGTCAAAGATGCCAGCCTTTAACTTCTCAATGGTCAATCCTGGAAAAGCCTGGCACAAGTAAACGAAACAGCCACCAGCTTTGTCCAATGCTTTGGTGAACTGCTTAATCAAACCAAGTTTGGTGTGCAGTGGTTTGAAGAGTATCTTATCTCTGTCCACCATAGGGTTGTTGATGACGTTCTCTGCTCTGCAAGGCACCAATTCCTTCCATTCAGGCCAGTCCTTCTGTATGTAATGATGAGTTCTGTCCCTACTGTCCCACATGCAAAGGAAGCAGGGGTACTTGGTAAACCCCGACTGCAGTTCACCATCTTTAAGTCAACACAAATATACCAGTGATGCTGATCATAGCAAATTTTCTCCAAAACGTACTTCACTGCTTCATACTTCTCCTTCAATGTAGTTGAGTGTGCGAGGGGTACAGAGACATAAAGGTTGCCATTGTGCAGCAAAACTGTGGGTTCGTATTGTGGCACTCCAACCTTGTGTAGAAGTTGTGCAATATCTGAACAGTACACCAAATCCTTCTCTTGAGAGAAATAACATAGGTAGTCTTGATGTCTGTTGCGGTATTATGTGATGCGAACGCTGTTTGAGAGTACGTTTTTGTCCTTTATTCTGGATGCTAATAGTTCGGCAGATGATTTTGACAAGCTGAGATCACAAACTAGATCATTAAGCTCCATTTGAGAGAAAAGCTTTGGCGCACCGCTTTTATCAACAACATATTCTTCTTCATTTTCTTCAACACTGGAAGAGTCTTGGTCGGTAATTACAGGAAGTTCTCCAAAGACAGGTATTGGGATTTAATCGCAATGAGCTACAGGACGACGTGCTGATTCAAGATCAGGATATGTCAGGTTGTTCCGTTTTTTTCTGTTTATCCCAGTCACATCAATAGCGCAAAAGTAGCAATCAGTGTCATGGTTTCTCGGCTCCCTCCAGACCATGGGTATTCCAAACATCAGACAACTCTTATGACCCTTGGTCCACTGACGCAGATACTCAGTGCAGTTTTTGCATACCATGTGTGGTGACGCAGATACTCACTGCAGTTTTTGCATACCATGTGTGGGCTTTGTCTTGGTCACCTAGTGCCATACTGAAATAAGCAAGGTATGCACGCTTTACTAAACTTGTGATTGGTTTCCTGTTATGATCAAGAGTGTATTCGCTGCAAATGTAACAGAAGACATCAGGCTTATTTCTGCAAGATCTTCTTAATGATGCCATCTCGTTAACTTTGAAACTCTAAATAACAATATTTGTAATATGCAGCAACAAAATTTTAAGTATAGGCCTATAAATGAGAAACACACACGCACGCACACAATGTAGTTTACGTAATGCTTTGCATGGCATCAGTTTATCTAATTTCGACAATAGATCAAAAAGTTGACCTGGTAGCGCAAAACCAATGTGATTTTTGGATTTAGCGCATTAAAATTATCCTAGATCAGCTATAAAAAGTTAGACCTTTTTTTCACTGTTGACCAGTGAACCCCGTTCACTTTTTTTCACTGTTGACCAAGTGGATCCCGTATATGCATGCGTTGCGTTCCCTTGTATGAATTATACTAGTTACAACTTTCTATTTTGCATTAGGTAAACTCTAATTACCTATAATTAAGTGTATAAGTGTATCTCTACTTTCCTACCTCCTAAGGGTCCCTTTCTTGGTATCAGAAGGAACATCTCTTTACTACTGAAACAGTGATGCATACTATGCGATCACGAAATGCATCATACAATTTCTACAAGGTAGTGAACTGCAGTTTCTCTCTGGGCCAACAATAAAAATTCCAAGGGGTCGTAAAACCAAGACAAAGAAATTTCTCCCACCACAAAATTCACACTTGTGATTGGCCATCCACTTTGTTAAGCTCATCCCTTGGGCTTATTCTTCGGCAAGTTTTTACCTTCAAATAACTCCAAGGAAAACCTCCAGCTCATGCCTAAAGGTCGAGGATCGTAACCCTACCATATTCAAGCTTGAACCCCTTTTTAAGGTGAACCTTGATTCTCTGACAATTCTCATTAGGCTGTGGTTAATTGATGCGAAATACTGCTATTCTTTTTTCCTCACTTTCCTTTATCCTGTATGTATATGTTTGTTTAATTGTTGTATGTTAGCTATAGCCTTGTTTATTAAATTCTTTAAATTCACAATCATTTGTTTCTGTGTGCTGCTCACAATCTGGAGTCACTGAACGTTGATCCTTTAAGCTACATGCTAAAGTCCTGCTAGCACTGCAGAGTGGGACAGCTACCCTTCCTGTCCAAGGGGGGTAATCATTCCCAGAATCGATAAATAATTATAATAATTGTAACATTAATTCTGCTACAGTTTATCCTAAAATCTAATCTAAATGTTTATTATTAATTATAACCAGTTATAATTAATTATAAATATTTCCCTTTTGAGCGAATTCGTTACATATGTGATCATTTATGTAGAACAATTATTTGGTCATGGTTTGTAATTATACACCTGGCCAGTAGGTGGTGTCGTGTGCACATTCCTAACAGGATGTTAGGAAGGGTTGGCAGGTATCTGCTGCTCCTGAGAAGGGTCCGGGCACAATGGACACTTCCCACAGTGGGCTGGGCGCTTTGCTGGAGATGGTGGGGGGCGTGAAGGACATTCTCTTCAGCAGGCGGGGGCGCTGGTGCTGCGCTGCTGTTCTGCTGGGCGTGTCTGTGACCGAAGCTGGAGAGGCGGATTCCCTGTGAGGCAGTCCCGGCAACGCAGTGGTACGATGCCTCATGAGACTTCATCTCACCATCACTAATTGAACTCAATAATGGCAATATTTTTCCCCCAAATTGTGCAGCCCTGAATTAAGAAACTGAAAGTATTGCAGTCGCCACATAGTGGCTTCTGTATAGGCAATATTAGTCTGGTAATGTCACGATTGGGTGCAACTGGAAACGCACCTGGCACCAATCTGCTTGACAGGGCTCCAGCCATGGACAGTTGTGAGTAATTAAGTGTACATGGCTGGAGCCCTGTTAGAAGGACCTTATGAGCAGCCAATCGGGGCTGCAACATTTTTATGTGGACCATATGACTTAGATGTATAGTTTTTTTTTCAGTTCTGGCAATCGCCACACAGCGGTTTCTTTATGTACTCCCCTTTTGTTTCCCCTGTTTTTGGCCCTCGTATCATTTACGTGACAGAATGCAAAAGTAAAAGGCAGAGGAGAACCATAAAGAAGAGCTCAGCCAGTCGTGGTGAGTGCAGGCGCTAGTGGGGAGCCCTGGAGGATCGCCCATGGGGTCGCAGATTTCCATGGCGAGAAGCACCTGGACTGGAATACGATGATGAAGGTGTTGGCAGCAGAGAGGAGGTGACGTGGGCAGCAATCTGTTGGGCCAGGACCTCTGTGCTCTGCTAGGAAGCCTCCCCGTGGACTGGGGATGACTGACGACAATGAGAGTGAAGACAATACAAGTTGGTGGGCAGTCGGTGCTGGGGTGGCTCCTCCCATCGCGCCCATCCGCGATCGTAGAGAGGTCTGTGGGGACCCACATGACTTCAGGTGGGGTGATGACCGTGAGAAAGAGATGGACAGCGAGGAGGAAGACAGCAACGTGGGGGTAAGCTGGTGGAAGAGGGCGATGGGAAGTCGCCAGCCAGCAACTGCATTGCCGGGACTGCCTCATGGGGAATCCGCCTCTCCAGCTCTGGTCACAAATTCACCCAACAGAACGCCAGCGCAGCACCAGCGCCCCCGCCTGCTGAAGAGAATGTCCTTGGGCAGAGGTGGCCTAGCGGTTAAGGAAGCGGCCCCGTAATCAGAGGGTTGCCGATTCGAATCCCGATCTGCCAAGATAACACTGAGGTGCCACTGAGCAAAGCATCGTCCCTACACACTGCTCCCCGGGCGCCTGTCATGGCTGCCCACTGCTCACTCAGGGTGATGGGTTAAATGAAGAGGACAAATTTCACTGTGTGCACCGTGTGCTGTGCTGCTGTGTATCACATGTGACAATCAGTTCACTTTCACTTCACTTCACGCCACACCCAGCCTACTGTGGGAAGTGTCCTTCTCAGGAGCAGCAGGTACCTGCCAACCCTTCCTAAAATCCTGTGTTGGGTACTTTGCTGCTCTACCATTGCTCACAGATATGCAAAAAAAAAAAAGATCAGCTTTCGAGTTGACAGGGGAAACTATGCTCAAAATAGATGGGTTTTAATATATGGGATCTGCCTTTTACCAGGCACTGTGAGTCAGGCAATGACAGAATAGAGGAAATGTCAGTCCTGCAGAAAATAACCTGCAAAGATATTTGCCTTTTTTCACAAATTAAAATTAAAAGGTCTGCCAGTTATTTGGTAGAATGGCTTGAACAACCTTCTTATGGTAACAACCTTATATAGTTACATAATTATTGTAAAATGCAACCTGAGATACTGCTTTAGCTGATTTATCAGATACACTTTTTTCTACTGGTATTTAAACTATTTACAATATTACCTTGTTGCACGATTGTCTGGGTTAAAAGCAGAGGACACATTGCTGTGCTTCACAATGACAATACCTTTCACTTTAACTACTCTAATGTTAATTAGATATACAGAGGCAACCACATAATTTACAGAAATGAATAGTTTCTGATTTATTGACAGATATATATAAATATTGATGTTATTTTTATTGTATGTAAAATGATACCAATATCCCTTTTTTTTCTGTTAAATGCATGTGAAGCAGTGCTGAAACTCTGCTCTTCACGCTCTGGGGGGATGTCCTCTAATCCATATGTAGAAGGGGAGCCTTTAGTAGAATGAGGAACTGGTTGGAGCTGACCTTGATCATCTCCTCTCTGCTCCTCCGTGTCAAAAAAGTGAAGTGATTGTCACATGTGATACACAGCAGCACAGCACACGGTGCACACAGTGAAATTTGTCCTCTGCTTTAACCCATCACCCTGAGTGAACAGTGGGCAGCCATGACAGGTGCCCGGAGAGCAGTGTGTGGGGACGGTGCTTTGCTCAGTGGCACCTCAGTGTTATCTTGGCGGATCGGGATTCGAACCAACCTTCTGATTACGGACCCGTTTCCTTAACCACCAGGCCACCACTGCCCCAGTTATAGCTTACAGCACCAGATATTCCCAGGCAGTCTCCCATCCAAGTACTAACCAGGCCCAAGCCTTCTTAGCTTCCGAGATCAGACGAAATCGGGCGTTCTTTGGCTGGTATGGCCGTGTCCTGTGGTTCCCCATCTTTTTATGTACCTCACTCCTCCCTATTTTCTTTTCTTTTTTTCTTTTTCTTTGCCTCTATTTCTCATTGTTATCATTATGCTGCTCTCCGTGCCTCACTGCTTCAGAGTTTAATTGCCTTAGCTCTTCTCATTACAGCAAAGCTTTAAAGGAACCTCTCACAACCTACTCATCCTGTCTATTCCTTTAGTACTCCTTACAGATCCATACTGGCCCTCAGTGGCCAGCAGTCAAATCTGCAATCTCTGTAATGACTATGTACAGATTTCCTTCCCCATTAGTTGGAATCTGCAACATCATGTTGACAAGCAAATGCTACTGTTGACTTTTTAATAATTAAGACGGACCTCAGACTCTCACATAATTCAAATTAATTATTTGCAATAATCATGAAATATGTAAGAAATATAAAGCTTCTGAAAAGATTCTGTTTATTTTCTCCTTTCAGTCCAATTTGTTGTTGAATGTCAGTAAAGATGAACGCACACCTCAGTGGCTTATCCTGCTTGCACAGCCACGGTGTCCTGTGCAGAATGATAACAAGCTGCTGTTTATGTTCAGAAGAGTGGCCCTATGCTATGACTGCAGCTTCCTAGGTAATCCCTGGATCATATCAGCCCAGGGGTACATATGCTATTTTTAAGGACTTGAGTTGTCATGGAAACAAGTGCAATTTTACCTATGACATCTCTTTGTGTCTTCACTTTCAACTGCCTTTGACTTGCCACTGATTTGCAGGAACGGGTGATCTAGGCCAAATTCTGTGGTAGGGCTGAAGGTGAATGGAGGAAGACTCTGGTTTGCGATGGTTTTCAATCAGGCTTAAGTGAGCAGTCGGTGTGATTGATATGGATTGATATTATCTTCCAGACACCCCTGTAGCCCTGATATATTTAGTGTATGCATGGTGTGAGTGTTAATGAATACTTCCTCCTCCTTTTTTTCTCTCTGCTTCTCTCCCCCACTGGGGCAGTGGTGGCCTAGCGGTTAAGGAAGCGGCCCCGTAATCAGAAGGTTGCGGGTTTGAATCCCGATCCGCCATGGTGCCACTGAGCAAAAGCACCGTCCCCACACACTGCTCCCCAGGCACCTGTCATGGCTGCCCACTGCTCACTAAGGGTGATGGGTTAAATGCAAAGGACACATTTCACTGTGTGCACCATGTGCTATGCTGCTGTGTATCACAATGACAATCATTTCACTTAATCACTTCTTCTTAATTTAATTTCTTGCAGACCTTGACCAACACAAAAGACAATGCACAGTGGTTGTCAGGATTGACTGCAGCTGTGCTGGTTGCCTGTACCCAATCCTGACAGCGCATAAACATTCATATACGTGCACTAGGTCCAATAAAATGTCCTCCCTTCCGAAGGGGCGGACATTTTATTGGACCTAATGCACGTATGTGAATGTGTGTTTTTGAGTTCTGGCAATCGCCACACGCCTGCGGGTTAGTTTTAGTTCTCCACTTTGTTTAAATCCTTTTCGGCCACCGTGCCATTGTTTATTTGTATTTATTTATTGTTTATTTTATAATAAAACCCCTTCCCAGCATGTCCTGCTTCTGCGCTTCCTTCCCCTGTAAGTCCGCAGACATGACAGTGGTCCAGATGTATATAAACACAAACTTCTGGTAGATTTTATCTCTTCTGCCCTTGAGTTAACTATTGGGTGTTTATTTTAGGTTTTATGTTTGCTGTGATTTGAACAGATGTTTGAGAAATATTTTAGGGGATTTAGGGGACTTAGGGGAGAGGAATACCTGTATACAGCAAGAGATTGCGGACCTTTATTTTCCAGACATAGGTTGGATTGTGTGGAGACAAGTGGTTTTTGTCACAGAATACGTCTCACTGATGACAGACCCTTCCGGCTTCCCTATCGGAGGATTTCAGAAGTTGAGAAAGACATTGGATGACATGGAAGAGAAGGAGATAATACGCAAGTCGAGCAGTGAGTATGCGTCTCCTTTAGTGTTGGTGTGGAAAAAGAATGGTGACCTACGCATCTGTACTGATTTCAGATGGCTGAATGCTCGCACAGTGAAGGACGCCCATCCGTTGCCTCACCAGGCAGATGCACTTGGCTGCAATGCGTATTTTAGTACCATGGATTTGACGTCGGGCTACTATAACCCTGATAAATGCTGTAAATGTATAACATTCCCTTACATGAGGAGGACAAAAAGTTCACTGCTTTTTCATCCCCTTTGGGTCTGCATGAGTACAATCGTCTCCCACAGGGATTGTGTAATAGTCCAGCAACTTTTATGCGAATGATGTTGACTGTGTTTGGTGACCAAAATTTTATGAGTCTCCTCTGTTATTTGGATGACTTGTTGGTTTTTGGGAAAACTGCAGTGGAGAGTTTTCAGAGGTTGGAAATGGTGTTCCAACGTCTCAAGCAGCATAACCTGAAACTTTCTCCATCCAAGTGTCAGTTTTTGAGACTGTCAGGGAAATTTTTGGGCCACATCATCAGTGTGGAGGGTGTTGCTACTGATCCAGTGAAGGTAGAGGCCATTTTAAATGTGAGTGAGCAGGATTTGATGGAGTCAGATGGTGTCACACCTTCAGCAATTAAAATAAGATCTTTTCTTGGCATGGTAGTATATTACCAACATTTCATAGAGCATTGTTCCACCATTGCAAGACCACTGTTTTTGCTGACCGCCGGTCTGAAGAAACCTCGCTGAGGTAAGGGTGTGAAGAGGACCGCTAACACTCATAGGTTGACTCCGTCAGACTGGACTAGTGAGTGTAGAGAGGCCTTAGGGTTGTTGAAAGAGGCACTAGTTGGTCAAGCTCTATTGGCTCATCCAGACTTCACAAAACCATTCTTGCTCTCGGTGGATGCGTCTACTAGTGGTTTGGGAGCTGTGCTTTCTCAGTTGCAGGATGGTTGTACTACGGCTAGACCAATTGCGTTTGCCAGTAAGTCTCTTAATCATGCTCAGTCCAAGTACCCAGCACATCGACTAGACTTTTTAGCAATGAAATGGGCTATCCATGATAAGTTCAGTCATTGGTTACGGGGTCACCAATTCACTGTGTGGACTGATAATAATCCGTTGAAGTACATCCTCACAAAGCCGAAATTAGATGCGTGTGAGCAGCGGTGGGTGGCAAAACTGGCATCGTTCAATTTTGACATTCAATACATTCCAGGACCTAAGAATGTGGTGGCTGATGCGTTGAGCAGGGAGCCATTTACCACATCTCGAGCCATCAGCAAGCTTACTCGCCTTCCATATGATATGTTACTGCAGGAAGCGAAGTAGGGTGGTAGTAGCCTAGTGGGTAACACACTCGCCTATGAACCAGAAGACCTGGGTTCGAATCCCACTTACAACCATTGTGTCCCTGAGCAAGACACTTAACCCTGAGTTGCTCCAGGGAGACTGTCCCTGTAACTACTGATTGTAAGTCGCTCTGGATAAGGGCGTCTGATAAATGCTGTAAATGAAGTCGGTAAAGGTACATGACATACAGGACATGTTTCGGTTGACGTGTGAGTCTCCGGAAGAACGGGGTGAGGGTTCATTGCTGGGGGAGGTGTCGCGAAATGACGTACAGGCTGTGCTACAGTCACATTGTCGGTGGGAGCAGGGTACTTTAACTAGGGCAGTTTCTCATGTGCAACATGTGAGTAGCCTGGTACCAATAGCCTGGTACCACTTCCTGTCCTCTCACATGAAGAGCTGCTTGAGAAGCAGATGCAGGCTCCAGTCATTGCCCGTGTCCATTACTTTGTTAGTCGGAACAGACATCCTTCTAGATGGGAAAGAGCTCATGAGTCTAGGGAAGTTTTGAGAACTTTGAGGCAGTGGGGTAGGTTTGAGATAAAACTGGGCATACTGTATAGAGTTTCAAAGCATGGGCAGACCAAACGGAAGATTTTTCAGTATGTCGTACCTTCGTCACTGAGAAATTCTGTGTTGAAGGGGGTATATGATGAAGCGGGGCACCGGGGACAACGCTGTACACTGTGGCTATGCAGGCAGAGGTTTTACTGGAGTTCTATGGAGAAGGATGTGCGTGAGTATGTAACCCGCTGCAAATTATGTGGATAACTACCGCCCAGTCTCCAACCTTCCTTTTCTTTCAAAAATTCTTGAAAGAGCAGTCCTGGCTCAACTTTCCTCATTTCTCCACGAGCATGATCTTCTCGACCCTTTTCAGTCTGGTTTCAGGAAAGGGCATTCAACTGAAACCTCCCTCCTGGCAATGATGGATGACCTTTGTGCTGCAAGAGCTGCCCGCAGATCATCTGTCCTTTACCTACTTGATCTATCTGCTGCCTTCGATACAGTTAACCATGAAATTCTTCTCACCACACTCTCTGATTTAGGAGTTACAGGAACCGTACTAGATTGGTTCACCTCTTTTCTTCACGACAGGTCCTTCAAGGTATCATGGGGAGGTGAGACATCTGTCCTCTCTAGGGTAACCACAGGGGTTCCACAAGGCTCTGTCCTTGGCCCCCTTCTATTCTCAATATACACTCGCTCACTTGGTCACATCATCCAATCACATGGCTTCTCCTATCACTCTTATGCTGATGACACCCAGCTCTATCTGTCATTCCCACCAGAAGATGCTACTGTTAACACCCATGGCATCTGCAAAAAGCCTTGGAGTTTGGATAGATGACAAACTGAGTTTGAACCATCATGTTGCTGCGATCTCCAGATCCTGCAGGTTCACTCTCTACAACATTTGCAAGATTCGGCCTTTTCTCTCACAACAGGCTACGCAGCTCCTCGTCCAGGCAATGGTCATCTCCAAACTCGACTACTGTAACTCTCTCCTGGCTGGAGCCTCTGCAGTCACATTAAAACCACTCCAGATGATCCAAAATATGGCAGCCCGTCTCATTTTCAATCAGCCAAAATACACCCATGTTACACCTCTTCTTACCTCCCTCCACTGGCTCCCGGTAGCTGCTCGCATTGAGTTCAAATCCTTGATGCTTGCCTACAGGGCTGTAAATGGAACTGCGCCCTCCTACATCAACACAATACTACCTAGCTACACTCCTGCACGCTCTCTCAGATCAGCAATCGAAAGGAGACTAAAAATTCCTTCTTCACGGGGTCTCCGATTCCAATCATCTCTGTTCTCCGTTGTTGTCCCTGGCTGGTGGAACAACCTGCCCTCCTCCACACGACTAGCCAAGACTATCACGACTTTTAAGAAGCAGGTGAAAACCCACTTGTTCAAAAAATATTACAGACAAATCTAACACTTACACACGCACATGCGTACACATTGCACAAACAATACATAAATGTATAAATACATTATAATTTTTCTTCGTCTAGCACCTAACAATCTCTGAGCATGCTCTTCACTGACAAGTTTGAGCCTTATCAGGGCTCTTAGTTTGTAAACTCAATATTCTATAGAAGTTGAACGAGAATTACTGGTGTCTTCCTCTTGTAAGTCGCTTTGGATAAAAGCGTCTGCTAACTAAAGTAAAGTAAAGTATTTTGAACCTGATGCGTGCAGCTACTGGGAGCCAGTGGAGGGAGTGTAGCAGAGGGGTGGTGTGGGAGAATTTGGGAAGGTTGAAGATTAGTCGTGCTGCTGCATTTTGTATGAGTTGTATTGCTTAATAGTCTGACATTTGTCTACAACTGCACAGCTCACGAAACAACGGGATATCCACCTTTCTTTTGTCAGGTTTGGAAGTGTGTTTTTGGATGACGAGACTGTGGATGTGGATAAATATGTCCAGACTCTTGGAAGAGATTTAAGGGAAGCAATGTCACTGGCGCAGGCCCACGCAGTGAAGCAAAAAGCTAAACAGGCAGAAAGGTATAATGTGAGATGTAAAGGTCATACGTTGGAGGTAGGAGATCGGGTCCTTCTGGCGAACAAGGGTGAGCGGGGTAAAAGAAAGCTGGCTGATCGCTGGGGGAGCATGGTGTACGTGGTACTGAATAAAAATGATGCTCTGAACACTTACCTGATCCGCAATACCAGCACAGATAGATCTATGCTCGTTAACTTCTTGCCTTTACCATCTTGGGGGGATCATGAATCTGTGGGTGTCAGTTCAGATCTTGACAGCTAATCTTGATGGATCTTCTGGAAGACTATCTGAGCAAGAAGAATTATCTGTGTGTATAGACAACAGTACATCTTCGTTGGAGACTGAGCAAGAAGATGCGGTAGCACATCTGGTTGATAATTGTCAGTTATCTGGGGATGTTGATGCAGCATCAAGTGTTCTGCAGTTGCCCGAGAAGTCATCTCAAGATGTTGTTGCACCTTCATGTTCATCTGTGGCAGTGGGGGGGAAATTAACTACCAGATTAGGTAGAATTGTTAGACCAGTGAATAGGCTGACTATGTCTTCACAAGGAATTAGGAAATTACTGCACTCACATTATTTTTTTTTGTGTTCAAATGAGATCTGTTGAATTGACCAAATTGGTTGCTTTGGAAACATGTATTTGTAGGGTGCTTAAGACATACTGGAGATGTGAGCATTCCTCATATGTTGTGAGATAGGATGTATCAGTCTTGTGTGTAACTGTGTGTTGGGCATAGTTACCTATAGGTAATTTGGGGGGTGGCCTCCCTTGGGTTACCTTAATCCTTTATGGGACAACATATTAGCTGGAGAATCACTTTATTATAAATCAAGACTGTGTTTTAGGGTTTTGGAGTGTTTAGAGGATTTCATTTCTCTGTTTTCTACTTTTTTCTGTTTTTTTTGTGTTGTGTTTCTGTTATTTGTATCATTGTTTTGTGAGAGGGTAGTGGGGGAGTTTTATTAATCTAGTGTAATCCAGTGGAGGAGGATGTGCCGGAGTTAAATGGTTACACTACATTTATAAGTATATTTCTTCTTTCTTGTGTCTTTTATTCTCTTATTTTCTAAAGACTTTTATTTCGTTTACCTGTATTCTGATGTGGGTAAGGGAATTATAATGACAATCCGGGTGTTTGTTTAATTGTAGAATGTTAAAATGTGTTAATGTTATGGCAAATATCTCTCTGTATTTTTGTTTGTTCAATTTATGGTTATTATAAAAAGTTATGTGGGTTCTAAAACTTTGATCACCCCCCGAAAATTGTTTGGATGCAGCCGTGCCCTTGGGTTAGTGGGTTGGAGACCCGTTTTAGTTCTCTTGGACACATGGCGTGAGCTGTGAGAGGTGCGTGGGGTTTGTGTGCATTTCTTTCATTTTAATTTATGTACATATTAGGAATATTTTGCATGTGTGTTATTTTGTGAATATTTTTTTATGTTCTTTTAATACTGTATATTGTAGAGAGAGGTGCAGAGAGACGCGATGTGTGACGCGATGTTCTGACGTGACCTTGCTTTTGTACAGGTATGCAGTATTGTAAATTGTGAATGCTTTATGTTAATGTTCAGTTCTCTTGGACACATGGCATGAGCTGTGAGAGAGAGAGGTGCAGAGAGACGTGATGTGTGACGTGATGTTCTGACGTGACCTTGCTTTTGTACAGAATACACTTTGCACGGAAAATCTCTTGGGTGTCAGCTCATCATTTGCGGTTCAAGAAACAAAATTTAAAAATTACACAACGCAGAAGAAGAACCGCTACACTCGCATTCCTGGCTTGTGAGAAATTAGTTTGGCTTACTGTTATGTCCACATTAACATGCTAGTCGGCTCACAAATGTGGATCGAGCAGTATATTATTATTACCAGGGTGGTAGTAGCCTAGTGGGTAATACACTCGCCAGGACCAGAAGCCCCAGGCTCAAATCCCACTTACTACCATTGTGTCCCTGAGCAAGACACTTAATCCTAAATTGCTCCAGGGGAACTGTCCCTGTTTGTAAGTCGCTCTGAATAAGGGCGTGTGATAAATGCTGTAAGTGTAAATGTATTATCAAATAATGTTGTCATGGAGGAGGCCTGAAGGCATGTCACACAGATCACAATGACCCAAAACATGGACTCATGACTCTGAGCATCATCAGCATGGTCAATCTTGGAAATATTTATATTCTTATACTCATGACTCTCTTGTTAACCCAGTATTAACAGTAACACTGCAGTAATGCCTACTGCACGCTCTTGCTACCCTGGAAGGGGTCCTTCTCTGAAATACTCCTTCCATTTTTTGTGAGTTTTCTACAGAGTTGTTCCTTATTTCCAGAGAAGGTATACGAGGTGTCATCTGTAGCTGTTGTAAAGTCCATTGAGACACACTGCTTATGATTTTGCAGCTGTTTGGCACAGAGAGCAGGCGCTAATGCGCCTTATTAACAGGTCCTGTTGGCATCAGCTCCCAGCTCCCATAAATGTAAAAACAGAATCTAACTCAGTGGTTGAAGGGTGCACATCAGAGATGGTGTTGACCTTGTTAATCTGAATCCATTAATAATTAGCAATGTATTCATCTGATGTTACCTGGACACACTGTGGCATGGCACAATAAAAGTTACAGGTATGAAGAGTTTCTAATTTATTAACACAGGTAGATTACTGTAACGGGCGTCGGCACTCCACCCGGCTGCCAGAGAATGTCACCCCAGGGGAAAATGTTGACCCGGAAGAGGAAGGAGTTGAGGTCAACAACCCACATGAATAGCTTCCGGCTTACTTTGAGTGCTCATTGTTTGGTTTATCCACAGTGCTGATAGCCATCCTTCCCATATACCTTGTTATTGCCTGTTTATTTGATCCCCGTCAACAACTGCCTACCCCATAATTCTTCATGCCAGATTATCCATGCCTGCCTCCTTTGTGGCGAATGTTACCAAACCACTGTTCCATCCACAGCCACAAGAAGGTCTTGAATGCACGACTTATCCAACCAGCCGTCTTCAACTACGCCTATGCCCGGGTAACTCCTGATTTCTCAGTCTCTCCTTTGTTATACACACACGCATACACACAATGGTAACATCACTAAACAATGACCCGATGGCGAATAGACACACAAAAAAAAAAACAGGAACAGGGCAGCTTTATACAGTCATGCACAGGTAAACACAATCAGGAAACATAATAATATCGAACCATTACCCTCCCTCCTAAGCACGACTTTCGGTGTGCCACCCAAAACAGTCCATGAAAAGGAGGGGAGGAAGTCCAGATGGATGAGTGGCGGCTGTACTGCACTGACTGCTCTAGGCCCAAGCCAAAGTATGGCCCATCCGTGGGGGACCGGCATCCTGTACGCAGTCCACAGGCACCTGTTGCTCCGGTCAGTCTCTGGCTCGCCCCGCTGGGCTCTCCGCCACTCTCCTCATCTTTGATATTGCCGGGACCACCTGAACTGTGAAGTGAAGTGATTGTCACATGTGATACCTGTGTGACGGGTCTCCTCGACCCCACAGATAGTGTGGCGACAGAGGCCGGCCACGAGTTGGGACTAGCCTTGCCGGTGATGTACGCACAGACGGGATGGGGGTGCATGGGTATAGTATGTGTGCGAATGTTCTGTTGGGGTTCTTGACATGAGTTCTGGGGATTTCATGTAGCGTGTGCAAGGAGAGAAGCAGCACACCGGGGAGTAGACATCAGAGAATCAGAGGAATCAGAGAAGAAGGGCCTACCTGTTGTCTGTAAGTCGGAGGAGTAGGTATTAGTCTGTTGGAGCCACCTACTGGCTTGTCTGCAATATAAAAGCGAATTGCTGAACCTTCAAGATGGACAAAACTTCTCCTTTCCTGGCGACAGCTCATGACAGTATGTTTCTTAGGCCATCGAGGGCCATCGCATGAATTCGCCGGTACTCCTCGCCTCCGGAATCGCCAGGGGAAACATGGACGGCGTGACCCCATGGTAGCTTTCGTAGGCTGCAGAGAATCTGTCTCACCTAGGAAAATGTTAAAACATGGCATGGACCTTGGCAGGGAACTGCCGATTATCAGAGGTGCGTGACTGGAATCTGGATGAGTCAGCTGTGTCCTGAAGTGCTCGGGTCATTCTGTCACGATGTCACGATGGAAGAACGCATACGCACAATGTCATGAAACAGGGGTGGACAGTCGAATAGACACAAACAGGGCAGCTTTATACAATCATACACAGGTGAACAAAATAATGAAACAATAACACAGGACTAGCATGAAACTCCGGTCTGACTCTGAACCTGGAGTGGACCGGATCATAAGAACCCTCCACATTTACCCGGGCCCATTGCTGTTGCGATCTCTGCAGCAGTGTATACAGTAATGTGTCTCAATGCCAAAGCAGGTGTAAATAGGGCTTATGAAAACACTGAAAATAGAAAATTACCCCCAATATAAATTTCAAATTTCAAATTTCAAATGATGTATGATATGCAGTGAAATGCTTTTTGCGACTGCTACAGTCCACAGTATTGCAAATGTTGCAAGTATACAATGAACCAATATGCAAATATTGCAAACATAACCAAATATTACACTTTTACATCTTTAACATAAAATATGTGTAACTGGTAGGTGTGCAAATGAAGTAAAAAGCGCAGAGTGATTTTGTGCAAAGAGTCTGGAGTGATTGAAGGTGAAAGTGAAAGTGCTGGAGTTCTATGTACTGTTGTTGTTGAGAGAAAAGGGGCTGATGCAGTTCACGTTTGCAGATTTGTGTTCATATTGAGCTTTGAAAGAGAATGGATGAGTGCTGAGGTCAAAACGGGTCTGGATTCCTGGACAGGAGATAAACAAAAGCACAAATAGAACCTCATCAATAACTCTCCCTTTTTAATCAGCCATAAGAGACTGTGAAGAAAAGTGATTATTCATCCATGTGTCTCTTGAGTGAATTTGACTTTGAAATATGCACCATCATCAGTAGATGGTGCCTATTTATCCCAGTCAGGCATCCAACATGTTGTAGTGCATAACAAATGTCTTCTATTCAGATCCAGACCACTAGAATAATCCCATCATTCTTAGATCCAGTTGCCAGAGAGTAGAATTTTGGCGGAAAACTCTGTGTTTCTACACCTTTCTGTTTGTCTGAAGAAAAAATCTGTAGATAAAGCATTGCAGACAGTTTTGCTGTGAGTGTGAAATTCTACTGTCTGGCAACTGGCTGGAGGTAAGCTGCTTCCAGATAATTTCTGATATTTGTGAATCAAATGCGTCTGTAATGCAGAAGTGTGTGAAGGAACAAAACAGTAATGCAGTCCTGCTGGAGCTTTTTAGGACTCAGTGTTCATGGTTGGTTTGGAGCGCTAATGAATCAAATGAGCAGCAGAGCTGGGGATCAGCAGAATGTTTAGCTGATCCAATACCCTTGTCCTTGTTGACAATATAGGCATTCTGTCCAAGTTGAATCAACTTTCTTAATTACCTGCCAGTTTGAGAAGCTCTTAAAGAAAGCAAATATACACTAATTTCACAAACATACAGCAGGCTGTTAAATAACCCCAATAAAAACATTCATTTGTATTCGAATTAAATTAGTGTTCTATCCCTACTTTATGTGATTCCAGCAGAATTCTGTTTTTTTCAAAACGTAAAAAGAAAGCGAGATGTCTACTCTCCTGCCTTGGGTGATCAATTGAGTTTGGTCTCATCACAGATGTTTGAAGTTCATGAGGATCAGAGAAAGCACTGCAGGGCATAGTTTTACCTGTGACCTTATCGGCTGCTTCATTTATTTATTTATTTTCAACCTTTAGGCATCTGTGGTGCTTGCATCACTTCTGCAGTCAGGATCCACAGTCTGACCACGTCTGAGATTTCTCGTTGCACCTGGGATGTTAAATCACAGCCTTAGCTCATAGATGGAGTAACTGTGTGTCACATCTCTGTACCCATGAAAACAGACATGGACGAAATACAAGCACTACGGATAAATGCAGAAGATGTGGAGGTGTTAGCTCAAGGCTAAAGGCTATTCCCACCATACCAGCTGCAATGTAAAATTCAAATTAAAATTTTATTTGTCACATACATAGTCATACACGGCATGATATGCAGTGAAATGCTTTTTGCGACTGCTACAGACCACAGTATTGCAAATGATGAACCAATATGCAAATATTGCAAACATAACCAAGTATTACACTTTTACGTCTTTAACATAAAATATGTGTAACTGGTAGGGGGAAGGTGTGCAAATGAGTGAAAGACAATGTTTAAAGAAAAGAGCCATAAAAAAAGAGCAGTAAAGTAAAAAGCGCAAAGATTTTGTGCACAGTGATTTTGTGCAAAGTGATTTTGTGCAAAGAGTCCAGAGTGATTGAAGGTGAAAGTGCTGGAGTTCTGTGTACTGTTGTTGTTGAGAGCTTGGACAGCCTGCGGGAAGAAGCTCCTCCTCATTCTTTCTGTGTTGGACTTCAGGGAGCAAAAGCGCTTCCCTGATCGCAAGAGAGATAAGAGACCATTGTTGGGTGTGGCTGAGGTCCTTTACTATCTTCCTGGCCCTGGTACAGCACAGTTTGCTGTAGATAGATTGAAGGTCGGGGAGCTTGGTACGGATGATTCATTCGGCTGATTGAACCACCCTCTGTAGGGCTCGCCTGTCCTGCATGGTGCTGTTCCCGAACCAGGTTGAGATATTTCCCATCAGGATGCTCTCTATGGTGCAGGAATAGAAGTTCCTGAGCACCTTGGAGGGCAGTCTGAAGTCTCTCAGGCATCTGAGGTGGTAGAGATGCTGCCGGGCCTTTTTCACCACGGTATTGATTTGACAGGACCATGACAGGTCCTGCGTGATGTTAACACCGAGGTAACGGAAGCTGTCCACTCTCTCCACTGGGCTCCTGTTGATGACAGAGGTCTGGTAGGTCCTCTCCTGCTTTGTACTGAAGTCCACTATTAACTCCTTTGTCTTGCTGACGTTCAGGTGGAGATTGTTCCTCTGGCACCAGTTCACCAGATTTTCAACCTCTTCCAGGTAGGCCGTCTCGTCATTGTCAGAGATCAGGCCCACCACAACAGTGTCGTCAGCAGTCGCGACGGCAGCCGACCTCACCGGCGCCATCTTGTTCTTGTGAATGCTTGGTCACTGGACATCAAACTGGACTAATTTCAGTGCGCTAATCACTGAGAAGTGTGAAATACCTTTTTATAATTTTTATAAAAATCTGGCTACAATATAATGTGTCTGACAGCAAAGAGAGCAAGTGTAGACAGACACGTCATTGTGTCTGGCAAGACTGACAGTGGTGGACTGTGGAGTTAAAACAAGTTTCTGGCAAAGCTGTACAAGGAAACTAGTGTATTGCACCCTAACTTTGGAGCAGGCAAGCATGCCAAGTCCTAGACCAGTGTTCCTCATTTTGGCAAATGCTGCTTACAATGCAAAGGAATTGCCATGGTCTGCCAACAACGCAAGCACCACAACGATTGGTGCCCAATCTCTCACTGTCCTGTCAGTTCCCATGTTCCCTAATTTATACATTTCTCTCGGCCTGTCTCTATACCTGTTCTGTATTGGTTGTCTCTGTCTCTCCACCCATCCCTGTTCTGTCACTCTACAAAAGGCAAGGTCTCTGGTCCTCCAGTGCCCATTTTGAGCTGTCTCTGTCTCTATAGTAACAATATATATCATGCTCTATATTACTTCACAGATTAAATGGTATTAAAGGGAATGTACAATATATGAAAAAATTGACCCCAATGTCTCATGTGTTTCAGTCACATTCCAGCTTTTGATACTTTTATGTTCCTGCATCATGCCATCATTTCCGGGAAGTCCTCCCTCACATTCGCTCCTGCGTGAGACGTCAGGCAGGGTCGTGAGACTCCACTGGGGTCTTGGACGTTTAACAAACTCACTCCACAGACACAAAGGGGATAATACTCCGGATGTCGCATTGGAGAATCGCTCTGAAGAGTCTGGATCACGCGGGTCTTTTATAACGAGGCAGATTAGACATAACCAGCTGCACCTGATGCTCGTTATCCTGTGAGGATCATTATCCGTGCCGAAGGAGCCTGGGGAGGGAACTTGTTGAGGAACCCACGACCCAGTACTGTGATAAGAGACACGCCCAGTGCACACTAAGGAATTGGGACTTACCAGGGCATCCGCGGCTACACGACATGACACACAGACATGGACATGGCACAGTCTAATACTCTTTGGAAGGTGAGCGGGTTGCAAGGGGGCAGAGCCGGCACGGACGTGACAGTGCAGTTTTACGTACATTTATCACAAACTAATAAACCTGCATTTACAAACCACTGCATATATTTGTGAATACCCCTACATTTATTTGTGGATTTTTGAAACTTCTCTGACAGAGCAAATGGATTTTTACAAAAGGTAGCCTATCAAATGTCTCCAATGTTTACAGCCAATCACATCAACTTAAATTGGAGACTTTGATTTAATGTTGAAATGTAAGTATAACTTGTTTATCTTGGTTAATTCTCTAAGTTGTGTCTGAATACAACTATACTGAATTCAACTGAATAAATGTGGACAATGTGGACAAGCCACATGATGCACAAAATCAATGAGCATTGTGGTCCAGATCGCATCAACTGTGCTGCCGGTCTGAAGGGGCAGGTCAGCAGCATTACATTCCTGAGTGTGCACATCACAATGACTCTCTCACCGAATCCAAACAAGGCTTTACAGTTGCTCCATAGAGAGCATTTTGGCTGGCCTCATTACTGTCTGGTACGGCAGCTAAACCCTCTGAGACTGTAAGACCCTCAAGAGAGAGATGAGATGACATATTTCCAAGACATCTACCTACAACAATACCTGAGAAACAATTGGAGCACAGGTCCACCTGGACCACAACCACCCAGTATGCAATCTCCTTACCAGGCTACTTGATTAGCAGTACCACAGTATCCCAGTCAGGAAAAAGGACAGATCTTACCTGTAGGCCATAGGGAACCATAGGGGCAGTGGTGGCGTAGTGTATAAGGAAACAAAACCAACAACAACAACAACATTTATTTCTTATATAGCCCATAATTACATACAGTATATCTAAATGGGTTTTAACAAGCCCTACAGTTGACACCCCCACACTTGACCCTTCTGCAAACACAAAAAAGGAGAGGGGGTCTAGGGAGGGTTTGTGATTGTCCAATAAGAAAAAAGAAAAGTCCTACAGTTGTAGAGGTGAAGTCCAGAGTGTAGTCCAGTGTCATGATCGACATTACATGTCCATTATGATGCTACTGGTCCATTTGAAAATCACTGAAGCGTTAGTTGTTATGGTGGTGGTGGCTGTGGTGACCCTCTGGTTCATTTCATGCTAAGTCATCATTTAGCAGTTTCTAGGAACCAGGATTTATCTGCTGGTATCTTCACTGGAGTCTGCCAGTAGTCTGTGTGCTTGATTCAGTGTCTCGGAGAAAACAAACAAACAATGTATGACTGATACTGAAATATGTGGTAATAGAGGTATATTGGTGCTACAGTGGGCCGGTACGCTAACTAGGACAGCCTAACTAGGATGAATTTAACACTGTCTGTGTCTAACAGGGTGACTGTGTGATAAAGTGGACTTTATAATTGACACTGTATCTGGGCCTTTAACAGAAGGCCAGAGAAAACAGATGGGTTTTCAGTTTAGATATAAACACTGAGATTGTGTTTGAGTCCCGGACACTGACTGGCAAGTCGTTCCACAACTGAGGAGCTCTATATGAGAAGGATCTGCTCCCAGCTGTGACCTTCTGTCCTTTGGGTACCAGAAGTACCAGTGGGTACCAGTGGGACCCCGCATCCGTTGATCGAAGGGGGCGTGACGGGTCGTAAATAACTAAAAGTTCACTCAGGTACTGCGGGGCGAGACCATTTAGGGCTTATAGGTCAAAAAGAGATTTTGTAGTCAATCCTAAATTTGATGGGTAACCAGTGAAGTGATTGTAAGAGTGGGATGATGTGGTTAAATTTCCTAGTTCTAGTTAGATTTCAGCCAGCTTATGTCTGGCTGCTTGAGAGCCAATTATGAGAGCTTCTTATCAGGGTTTAACAGAAGAAAGTTGGTGAGCATCCACTGTCTAATGTCCTTCAGACAATTCTCTATTCTGTTCAGCTGCTGCCTCTCATCTGGCATTGCTGATAGATACAACTGTGTGTCATCAGCGTAGCAATGAAAGCTAATACCGTGTTTGTGAATGACATCACATTTACATTTACATTTACAGCATTTATCAGACGCCCTTATCCAGAGCGACTTACAATCAGTAGTTTCAGGGACAGTCCCCCCCTGGAGCAACTTATGGTTAAGTGTCTTGCTCAGGGACACAATGGTAGTAAGTGGGGTTCGAACCCGGGTCTTCTGGTTCATAGGCGAGTGTGTTACCCGCTAGGCCACTACCACCCCTGCCACATCACCTAAATGTAACGTGTATAAGGAAAATAGTTATGGACCTAGGACAGTGAAGGGAAGTGATTGTCACATGTGATACATAGCAGCACAGCACACAGTGCACACAGTGAAATTTGTCCTCTGCATTTAATCCATCACCCTGAGTGAGCAGTGGGCCGCCATGACAGGCGCCCGGGGAGCAGTGTGTGGGGACGGTGCTTTGCTCACCAAACTCTACTTTACTATGTGAAGACAAATCACCATTGATGTCCACAAACTGATACCGATCAGTCAGATATGATCTCAACCATACAAGGGCTGTTCCCATAATTCCAACAACATTCTCTAACCTGGCAAGGAGAATAGCGTGATCGATAGTGTCAAACGCTGCACTCAGGGCAAGCAGCGAGATGCGTCCTTGATCAGAGGCCAACAGCAGGTCATTAGCCACTTTAACCAGTGCTATGATGAGATCTAAATCCTGATTGATATACTTCATGGATATTGTTACTGTCTAGGTATGTGGTCAGCTGCTGGGCTACGACTTTTTCTAAAAAATTTTATATAAACGGAAAGTTGGATATCAGTCTATAATTTGAAAGCTTACTGCGATTAAGATTTTGCTTACTGCTTACTGCTTTTTAATCAGGGGTCTGATGACTGCTACCTTGAACAAACTTGGTAAGTAGCCGGTGCTAAGCGAAAAGTTAATCATTTTGAGGATAGGATTTATAACATCGGGTGCTACTTGTTTAAGGATCCAATGCGCAAGTACATTGATTTGATGACGAGATTAGTTTAATTAGTTCATGCTCTTTAACAAGGTTGAAAAGTTCTAATCGGTGGTCAGCTATTTGAAGAATATTTTCCATAGGAATATCAACAGAGCTGTTGTCCTTCTAACGCCATTTACATTCTAATTTCCGGGCGGTCTTCTTAAGCATGTGATCATTATACCAAGGAATTAAGTTTTATCTCTTACTTTCTTCCTTTTGAGGGGAGCAACATTATCTAACGTACTATGCAGTGTTAATTCTAGACATTTGGTCGCTTGGTTGAGTTTAGTGGGGTCTGTCGGTGAGTTAATCAGCGTTGATAAATCTGGTAGGATATTGATAAACCTCTGCAGTGTACTTGATGTAATTGTACATTTGTCTCTATAAGCATAAGTTTGTCTCTATCAGCATATATCTCCAGCAGTGTTTGTACACTTGACGTGAAATCACTGTTTCTGGAGCTCCCGTTCTCCTTGCATGCCACACCTGCATGCTCTTTCAGTGCAATTTCTCCTTGTCTGGTTTCTCTGCAATCATCTCACAGAATATAGGTGCATGAGAGTGCCACACAAATTACATCCCCATCACATTGTTGATCCACCATGGGGTGTAATGTGATGAAATGCAAAATAAAGTGAACCAGCATGGAGAACAACCCAGGGAGTGATTGATGAAGTGAAGCATTCTGACTCACTTAATATTCTAGGACGTCAGCTGTACAGATATGATGTCACATGAAGATCATCTGTGTGTTTGCTTCATGAGGAAGATGTATGTGTCATGGGGCTCTGCTTGTCTGGAAGACAGATTAGTATTTTTCTGGCATTGAGTAAATAATAACGCTAGAGCTGTGATGGAGGTCACTGTTCCAGCTCACCCCACCAATCTGAAAACTCCACCTCCACAAAGGCAAATGAAGAGATCAAGCTGAGTCAAAAAAGGGAAGAGAGTAAGGTGAAATAGAGGGAAAGAAGGGAAAACCTTTCAGAATAACAAACAGAATTGAATTTTTATTTATTTCATATTTACTGAAAAGTTGATTGATTTCTTTCACAGCACATGCCACCTATTTACTCTGACCAGCCACCAGTCCTATTATAGCAGAACAGAGAAACCAAACATTTCAGCATAAAGTGTGTACATTTAAATATTGTGTGTGATTTGGAGTGTCAACTCTAAAAAAAGGTAATGGCCATCTTCAGTGCTTTTATATACCACCTGAGCTTAGAAAAATGCCTTGTGTCAGTAACCTTTCCTGCATTATATTTTATTATTTTATTTATACTATATACTACTGTGGTGTATTTTTCTCTAAAAGTACCCTGGACCCTGAAAACAATGGATATAATAACCATAATAACAATAATAATAATCACATGCATATGAATTTCAGTAAGGGATTGAATAATGTAGACTCACATTCAATTTGCATATTTTTATATATAAAAAAAAAAAAAGATGACTTTTTCCAGAGCGACTTACAATAAGTAGTAATAGGGACAGTCCCCCTGGAGCAACTTAGGGTTAAGTGTCTTGCTCAGGGACACAATGGTAGTAAGTCGGATTTGAACCTGGATCTTCTGATTCATAGGCGAGTGTCTTACCCACTAGGCTTACCCACTAGGCTACTACCATCCATAGCACTCATACATTGTGCTGTTCCACTCAACACCCAAGAACTCTCCAGTAGTGTATTTTTGGGAGGAGCTGGTATGAAAAGTCTGATCTGTGTTTGTTCTTTGCTGCTCATTGGTGTGTAATGCCCTTGGAGAACAGGTCTGTAAGCCAGAGTGAACAGTAATGTTAACATCATAAATAGCAGCAGCTGAACGATGGCCCATAACCCGTCAGAGTACGTTGTGTAATCGCTTTCAGTCATGTGGGTGGATAAATCGCAGCTCTGCTGTGTACACTGCACATCAATTCAACATTTCCAACTTCATGAGTTCATTATAACTGGTGTCATGTTCCATGAATAATAAAATACCACTTGGTAGGGGGTTCCTCACTGCTTTTCCAAAATGTTTTATTTTATTTTATTTTGCCTCATTGATGGGGTAAAGAGAAGCTGACGTTCATCCACTGCTTTGCTGCCTATGCCAGCTTCACCTTTGCTGCCTATTCCACTTCACCTTTAACCCCAACACTGCCCCTGGTGGATGGGAGGGAGGGATGAAGAAGTGGGTGCAGGGTGGGGGAGACTCAATGATGAGGTCATGACCTTCGCATAGTGAGGAGAAGAAAATCTGTACAGAACGGTGAGACAGCAACGCTTTCTCTATGTAAGTGGCAACAGCAAGACAGTCAGAAAAATGGCGGCAGGGAGGGGGTCTGGTGGAGGTGCTGTGGAAGGGACGGGCCGCTTCTGCTTGGGTCCATTGCAAAGCGGTGTGTTGCAACAGGTGATGCAGACAGAGTGCAGCTTGCCTGTGCAGAACTGCTGATACCCGGACGAGGCGATTAGACATGCCCCTGATGAAGCACATGACTTCCTGTAGTGGATACCTGCAGAAGGACAAATGGACATAGAGAGAGACGTAAGTGTCATGGAGGAAGGATGTAGGATGGGTCCAGCAGCCTGGAATCGAATTCAGAGTGGGAAAGATTAGCTAAAGCTTCTGGGAGCTAAACTAATGTGACAAAAAATTCTCAAATGAATTTTAAATTAATAAATGTAATGTAAATACTTTAACTTCCTCAAATTCACAATAAAACTGAAACGGTTTGACTAAATCAGTCGTGACTGACTTATGGTCACTCACAGTATGATATTATTATGGGAGAGCATTAGACTGAACATCTAAAGGTCGCAGGTTCAATCCTGGGTTTCGGCAAGGCTTGTTGTCAATGCGATTTTTCTATTGGCAGTGCTAGCCTAGCGGCCTATGCTCCCTGGGTGTCATGGCTACCCACACAATAACATTCACTTCATTTTCATAATTTTTTTCTGAGGTGCAGGTCAGGTAGTGTCAGAAAAAAGCTCATTGTTCTCCAAATCAAAGCCTTCAGTCCATCTAATATTCTTTCTATCCTCTGCTTCTTTTTACAGCAGTGGTTTAGATACATAATGCAGTTGGAGTAAGAGGAGTCTGGAAATTAGCCATCTGGTTGTCATTAGAACAAGAATGGTGAATGAGGGGTGCTGCGAAAGCCAACATTTAATTTCAGTAATAACAGGATTATTCTTAATATGTTTTTTGTTTGAAAATAAGTTTTCTGTAAACCACACATTGACAGTCAGGGGTGGGATGATATAAATGCAGAACATCTGGCCATCAGATTGCACAGATCAGAAATGGAGAGTTGCTACTGCCCTGTTGCTACAGCAACTTTATAGCTGCAGGGACTGGTTTAAAATTAAACCTGTCTGTTAGATCCTGACGAGAGATACTTACAGTCCAAGTAAAACTGGAAAATTTAGATGGACCAGATGGACCAGATATGAAAATTAAAACAATTGTAGAAGCACATTTGTTTCTGCTGTAATAAACACATCCAGATCTTCAGTGTAACTTTTTTTTTCTATACACATTTCCCTGGTAACACAACATCTTGTAAGATCACTGCATTAAAAAATAAATATCTTTAACTGATGACAAAAGAGCTGCACCAAGCATCAAAAATGTGATCAATGCCACACAGTCATTTCGGGTTGGCAACATTTAAGAAAAAAAATAATAAAAAATGAGAAGCCAGGAAGATCACACACCTCTGCTAGAGAACATTCCTCTCTGCAGAAGTCAGGTCATTTGGGGCCATATGCAGGAACTCTGTGAGCAAATCTTTAAAAGCAGCGAGTGAGGATGTGGTGACAAAAAGGGTGACGGTTGCTAACTGCCAGACAATACTTATCTGGGCTTTGCTGAGAGTGCACAGAAGCTATTCACAGACGGAGCCGGCAATTACTAGCCCTGATTACTGCAATTAACTCTGACAGAAATAACAATGCTTTCTGATGGTTTGTTCAACGGGTAATCAAATCCCTTCTCGTGCAGCTCAATAAAGCAACACAGTGACAGCAGCATCACAAGCGCTCTGGAGGAGACCGTTAGACAGGGAAATGCTCAAATCAAATGACGTCCATTGACGTGACTCACGCGGCGCGTCACCAAAAATGGCAAGGTAATGAGACATGAACAGATAACCACTGAGGATTTTTATATTGGCAGGATGTGTTTAAATTGTGTGTTTATTTACAGATGTCATCAAGACATTCATCATCATTATACATTTTGCAAGACATACCAGAAAACTGAATAATGACCGCTATCTTACAGCAATGTCAGAGGCCTCAAAACCACTTTAAAGACAATTTTCTATAACTTAATCCAGATAATCCAGGAACTATAGTTACTTGTCCAGCTTTATGTTGCCATTTACAGCAAATAAAAATAATTGAAAATTGTATCAACTAAAGATTTAGCGGTTAAGAAAGTGGCCCCGTAATCAGAAGGTTGCTGGTTTGAATCCTGATCTGCCAAGGTGCCACTGAGGTGCAACTGAGCAAAGCACCGTCCCCTCACACTGTTCCCCGGGTGCCTGTCATGGCTGCCTACTGCTCACTAAGGGTGATGGGTTAAAAGCAGAGGACACATTTTATTGTGTGCTGTGCTGCAGTGTATCACATAGACAATCACTTGACTTTCACATTATAACAATAATGTTTTATGTCATCAACAACAGTAACTGTCATGCCACGTCAAGGTGAAAAGAGAGAGGTGCAAGCACTCAACATTTCAAGAAACCAAAATAAATGGTGGCATGGTCAGGAACATACAGAAAGATAACTGGAAAAAATGTAGCACACTGAAACAACATTAAATGCAGGACACAGAAGGTGTGGGACAGACTAACCTATGAAGGGTTCTAATCAGACCGAACCTAACAGGTAGAATCTGTGGGTAATTAGAACCC
Organism: Denticeps clupeoides; assembly: GCF_900700375.1. NCBI lineage: Eukaryota > Metazoa > Chordata > Actinopteri > Clupeiformes > Denticipitidae > Denticeps > Denticeps clupeoides. The sequence continues at coordinate 7,089,119 of NC_041711.1, forward strand.
AACACACGTGAGTGTGCGGCACCTGGCTAGCACAGGACTGCTTAGGCATCACAGTAACATTTCAGCCATTTCAGAATGAATCAGCAATAAGAAGAGGACCTAGAGCACCAAACCTTCGTATGGTATGATTTTTACATTTTACATATTTCAATTTCTGAAGTCTCTGATGTAACAAATCATAGCTATCAAAAGAACTTTATTTCAATTCTGTTTAAATTTGAATTACAAATTCCCTTGAACATAGTTTTAAAAAACAAGTAGGCTTTACACATCTGAACATGGGTGTGTTTTAATTTTTTTTTACTTTTCTGTACAATTCCAGTTGAAGTAGCAGTAACTTTTCAACGCTATAGACCTTCTTATAATTTATGCATCTGTTGTAAGAGTACAATAAACTGTTTCCCTGTTAGGAATGTGTGAAACCTCGTGAGCAATGACAGAAAGACTATATGAGTTTTCAAGATTTTGCTCTGAAAGTGATGCTGGCTCAACATCTGTCTAAACATATCAACAGAACAAACCATATGGGAGCGCAGATTATGTTAACCTTTATGTAAACATTAATTAGATAATTCGATAAATTACTCCGAAGGGGGCAGACAACTCAATTATTAGCAAAAATAGTTTTAGATGTGAGAATGTAAACTACATCAACATAAAATATAGACGGAAGAAAGAGAAGAGACAAAAAAAAACAGACGAACAGAAGGAGACTCCTGACTGAAAATTTATTATATTGGGCCCGGCACCACTTACGGTCTTTAATCAACCCACTGGCCCAGAGAGGAGTCCTGAGATTAGGGTGCGAGGAGCCCAAAAACCCTGCCATCAGAATGTTCCAGAATGGTACCTCAAAGCAGGGGATCACGGAGAATATCTGTGTTAAAGTCCTCTGGACCATAAAGGGTTCCCCTATAGAGACAGATGAAGAGCCTGTTATCATGGCAGGACATCTATGATAAATCTAATGTCAAATTCCTTTTTTAGGTGGAACTCCCAGTTCATTTTAAATATATAATTACTTAATAAAACTCTAACATATTTTCCCCCTCTCCCACTCTTTCACAAAAGCAAATTAAGTTTGGTCTAACAAGATGACTGTGAGCAGCAATTCATGACTGGGAGGAGATTTGGTCTGAAAAAATTTAATTCTACATGAAGTTTAGATAAACGCACTTATTTGAAATAAAAATTAGCATGATAAGCATTTTACAAAGGGCACCATTAATTCAAATCAAATGTTAAAGATTGTATTCAAAGGAAATAACTATATCAAACATGTACACAGCATGAAACCTTGTATGGCTTTAAAACAGCTGTATGATTCTTTAATAAGCAGCCCAGTGGAGTGGTTTGGGATAAGAAAAAAAAAAAAAATTAAAATCTTGAAAGGTCTTATTTTCATTCCATTTGGTTTTCCATGTCCATTTTTTCTCCATGTTGTCAAGATCACAGATACTATGCAAGAACAAGAAATTGCAGTGTTTCAATTGTGAAGAATTGGATTAAATATGTGTATATTTATGTGTATCTACATTTAATAGCAAGGATATTAGCGTAATCATTTGCAAAACAATTTAGCAATATATGTTTATTGTTCAGCGTGAAATGCTGTATGTTGCATTAACATAAAAGATCTTAATTTAATTAATCTTAAACAAATGAATAACACAGATTAGGAACTGTCTGTTTAAAATAAAAAATGGGCAAAAAATGAATGTGATGGTATTTTGTGAGTCTCGCAGTCAAGACATGTGTTCAGATCTGTAATTCCTGATCCTAATTTATTTACTTTGAATATCATATGATCATTAAGATGGATCTGAACCTCTTGAAGTAATTTGTCACCACGTACATATTAGAAATGGAGATGTGCTTAAAACTTGTCATTGCTAAGGACCAATAACATGCCTGGAGCAAATGTCAAGCTGCTTGTGTCAGGCAGATGCAAATGAGGAGCACCAAAAAGGGGCTGGCATCTGATAGCACTGACCTCGGGGTTCAGAGTAAATCCTCCCACTGACCTCTGGGTTCAAAGTAAATCCTCCCATACCACTTTTCATGTGTGATTGGGGAAACAAAGTTGTACCAGCATGTCTACATATCCCATGATATTTCAGCCTCAAATCTGCATCTTATATGTGTGGGTGTGTGTGTGTGCATGCGTGTGTGTGCTCTGACCTTAAAAATATTTTTTGCTAGCATAGCCTAATATAATCTGTTATAAGTTCAGTCTAATTATTATTCGATGAATCAGTTTTATGAGGGGGAAATGAAAGAGCAAGGTTACTGTTAATGTACAGTTTTACACTGACCCAAAATTTCCGCAGAAATACTCTCTGGTGGCAGCACAGTCACAATAATCTTATCTAATCAAAACTTTTAGAACCGATATGGGTTTTTTTTTCGAAAAAAAGACAGTGCAGAAGAATACAAGAAACAAGCAGAGAGAGAGAAAGCTCCTACCATCCTCCATCACTAGCACTTCTCTCTGGCATGTGTCCTGGACATTGACAGTGCAGTTGACTATGTACTCGGGTGTGGAGCAGTCATTGTGCTTCAGCTCCTCACACTGGTAACACTGGATTTGCAGTGGGACCCCTAGGAGAGACAGAAAAGCATGAAAATAATTTTACATTTATTGTACTAACATTTACTATGTCCCCAAAGCAAAGGCTACTGTGGAAAATGACAATGCATTTGACAATGCAGCATAGATGGAGAAAAAGGGCCATCTCCAGTGGTGGCAGCTTGAACCCCAACACCCATTCAGAGCCTCTGCTGACTTTGCACCAGTGCTGACCTCCTTCATCTGACCTTGTCCTTGCTAAACACCACTCACTTATGCATACTGTCTGTTGGCAGCAGTCAAATATAATACAGTGAAAGTTTTGAGAAGTCGGAACAGAATCCTGACCTCCTGCAAAAGCCATTATATGAGCTGCATTACACTCTAAAAGCTGTAGTGAGAAACTTTCAGATTTATTCATAAAGCATAACATTAATGTACACACTGTACCTTTATGCCGCAAAGATACAGCCTGACTGGTGACGTCCACCTCAAAACCAGTGGTAATTACTTAAGAGCAGCTAAGCGCTTCGTAAGCCCCTGCACTGTTCTGGCGGAACACTGATGCATAGAAACATAAGCAGGTCCTAAAATCCTCATACTGAACCAGTAAAATAACAAATTCATTGATGAGCGCAAAGCCCACAGACATTAATTTACAATCAGATGCAAAAATGTGCAATTCTGAATACTGGCTAAATGTAAGTAACGTGAAGGCTGATTTTACTTTCCTTCCCTTTCCCTATTATTACATTCGTTCCGTTTATATTTTTTTGCCATGATTCTCTAAATTCGATAGTTTGTAGATACGGAGAATACAGAAATGTATATTTAAGAATTCAGGTCTAACATTTGAACAAAGTTAACACGACTTTCAAAGCGAAACGCGGAAAATGTTGTAAAGGCGAGCCCAGATCAAGCGTAATAAGGTTTCCGCGCAGCGCCCCTCCTGCCGGAGCCAGACCTACCTGTTCGCATCGAGACGACGAGCAGAGCCGCGCGGAACAGGAGCCACATCTTGCCCCCGAGCAGCGGCGCTTCAGTGGGCGCCAGGCGTGGCAGGCGACTCCGCGTCCATAGCCCTGCGATCTGGAGGTCCGGAGCGGAGCCGCCAGGCGCGTGGACGGCAGACGGCACCACGTGACCAACGCGCAGCGCAGTGGCAGCCCCGCCATTCACGGGCAGGTCAAGTTTGGGGAATATACTCTTAATGGGCAGATATAAATAATAAATAAATCAAAACCTCGTATGGGAACAATTAAGGCTCTTCCTGGCAGATTTTCTTCCTGATGACTGCAGCCTGAGATCGTTATTAACTCTCGATTTACATTCACACAGCCCAGTTATACTGTCATTAGTGACAGGGACAGTGTCGTCCCCCCCCCCCCCCCCCCCCCCCTTCCCCGAGGGTCTTGTTTAAGGACACATTGAGACTTTGAACCTGAGACTGTGTGATTGTCTGGTTCTTAGGCAGGTGTGTTACCCAATAGGATAGAACACCCCATTGAATAAACTCTTGGGGTTTGAAGAACTTGTATTTTGGTTAATTTTTTGTTTGTCTAAATGTATTGAATTTTTAATGGAAAAATATTCCAATAGATTAGCACATATAAAGTATGAGGCAATTATAACCCCTCCCATGCAAATAAAGTCTCACTCTGCTGCTGCAGTTATTTGTATAATATTTCAGTACCCTAAAACATGGTAAACTGTGTCTTTCTCAGTACATTTGTTTAGAATTTGCAATGACATGTCATATGTCAAATTGTAGACGACAGAAAAACACAATTTACAGTTATTTAAGATTAATATAAAAACCCTATTCAATACGGAGAGAGAGATGGTAAAGTGAAAATTTTTCTTTAGAGAAGCAACTTTGACCAATATCTTCATACTTTGTTGCACATGAAAGTGTTGAAACCTGTTCCAACTGTACATCTGTGTTTGTCTTTTTGTTCTCACTTCATTACAGAAGCAAATGCTGTGTCCAAAAAATCCACTTGTTCACTATACACTCACCAGCTGCTTTTAGTTACACTACTTAAATTTCTTGTTTACACAAATACATTTACATTTACATTTACAGCATTTATCAGACGCCCTTAGCCAGAGTGACTTACAATCAGTAGTTACAGGGACAGTCTCCCCAGAGCAATTTAGGGTTAAGTGTCTTGCTCAGGGACACAATGGTAGTAAGTGGGATTCGAACCTGGGTCTTCTGGTTCATAGGCGAGTGTCTTACCCACTAGGCTACTACCACCAAATAGGTAATCAGTTGATCACATGATCGCAAATCAATGCATTGCCTAATTAGACATGGTGAAGAGAACTTGTTGAAGATCTACTGAGATTGTCATGCATAATCATCTTATGCTCTTAAGCTCTTACATAAAATTCTCTTCATTGACTACAGTTCAGCATTTAACACAATAATCCCTTCCACACTCACCACCAAGCTGGAGCACTTGGGACTCAGCTCATCTCTCTTTCAGTGGATCTCCAACTTCCTTACCGGGAGACCACAGACAGCAAGGATGGGCGGACATGTCTCAGCCTTCATCACCCTCAGCACTGGAGCTCCCCATCGCAAATCAATGCATTTAGGCGATTAGACATGGTGAAGAGAACTTGTTGAAGATCTACTGAGATTGTCATGCATAATCATCTGTAGGGTTTGCCAGAATCTCTGAGGAATGTTGAATCACTTCTGAAGGTTTGCTGTTCATGAAAAAGTGACCAAGTACACTACCAGTCAAAAGTTTGGACACAACTACTCAATTCTGGGTCTTGCATTTTTTTAGAACAAAGCTGAATACACAGGACACAAGACACCTCACACACATGAGGTTATCTAAAACACAGTCTTTTGTGTCTGTCATGACCCACACTGTTTCTGGCACCCCAAGACACGTTTTCTTGATGTCTTTGTGACTATTGTGTGCTTGAATTTGATGTCAATTCCACATTAAATATATTTAAATTTTTATATTTATTTTTGCAACATTTTTCTCACCTTCCTGAATTCTAGTTCCGGTTCAGAGGGAGGTGGCACGCTGGGCGGACCTATCGGTGGTCGCTCTTCAGGACGCACTGGATGACGCAGACTGGGGCATGTTCCAGAGTAGTTCCGGAAACATCAGTGAGTTTGCGGAAGCGGTTGTGAGTTTCATTGGGAAACTAACGGACGACACCGTTCAGAAGACGATCGTCAGAACGTTTCCCAATCAGAAGCCGTGGGTGGATAAAACCATCCGCGACGCTCTGAAATCTCGCACCGCGACCTATAACGCGGGGCTGGCTTCCGGGGACATGGAACCATACAAAACTGCGTCGTACAGCGTCAGGAAAGCGGTGAAGGAGGCGAAGCAGCGCTACGGGAAGAAACTGGAACAACAGAGTGACTCTAGGAGCCTGTGGCGGGGACTAAGGACAATAACGGACTATAAAGCACCAACATCCGGTACGACGAACGCGGACGTGTCTCTGGCAGACGAGCTAAATACATTCTATGCTCGCTTCGAGGCTGCAGCTAAAGGCGCTAGCGATGCTACGGCTAGCGGCTCCAACAGCTGCAGACAGGAGGACACGGCCAGCACGCGTTCGTCATCATTTACAGCATTTATCAGACGCCCTTATCCAGAGCGACTTACAATCAGTACTACTTACTGGAGCAACTTAGGGTTAAGTGTCTTGCTCAGGGACACAATGGTAGTAAGTGGGATTCGAACCCGGGTCGAATCCCACCCAGCTGCAGACAGGAGGACACGGCCAGCACGCGTTCGTCATCATTTACAGCATTTATCAGACGCCCTTATCCAGAGCGACTTACGATCAGTACTACTTACTGGAGCAACTTAGGGTTAAGTGTCTTGCTCAGGGACACAATGGTAGTAAGTGGGATTCGAACCCGGGTCTTCTGGTTCATAGGCGAGTGTGTTACCCACTAGGCTACTACCACCTCATCACCGAGCATGACGTGAGGAGAGCCTTCAAGAGAGTGAACACCAGGAAGGCATCAGGACCAGACGGCATCTCGGGGAGAATCCTCAGAGCCTGCGCGGACCAGCTAGCACCTGTGTTTACAGAGATATTCAACCTCTCTCTATCTCAGTCGGTGATCCCCCACATGCTTCAAGGAGTCCATCATTGTTCCGGTCCCCAAGAAAACCCATCCTGCCTCCCTCAATGACGACCGCCCTGTAAGCCCTCACCTCAGTAGTGATGAAGATCTTTGAACGGCTGGTCAGAGACTTCATCATTTCTTCATTACCAGATACACTCGACCCACTACAGTTTGCGTACCGTCCCAACCGATCCACAGATGACGCCAGGCAGAGAGACCACAGGCAGCAAGGATGGGCGGACATGTCTCAGCCTCCATCACCCTCAGCACTGGAGCCCCCCAGGGCTGTGTTTTGAGCCATCATCAAGTTTGCTGTCGTGGTGGGCCTGATCTCTGACAACGACGAGATGGCCTACCTGGAGGAGGTTGGAAATCTGGTGAATTGGTGCCAAAGGAACAATCTCCACCTGAACGTCTGCTAAAGAAGGAGTTAATAGTGGACTTCAGTACAAAGCAGGAGAGGACCTACCAGACCCCTGTCATCAACAGGAGCCCAGTGGAGAGAGTGGACAGCTTCCGTTACCTCGGTGTTAATATCACGCAGGACCTGTCCATGGTCCTGTCAAATCAATACCATGGTGAAAAAGGCCCGGCAGCATCTCTACCACCTCAGACGCCTGAGAGACTTCAGACTGCCCTCCAAGGTGCTCAGGAACTTCTATTCCTGCACCATAGAGAGCATCCTGATGGGAAATATCTCAACCTGGTTCGGGAACAGCACCATGCAGGACAGGCGAGCCCTACAGAGGGTGGTTCGATCAGCCAAACGAATCATCCATACTAAACTCCCTGACCTTCAATCTATCTACAGCAAACGGTGCTGTACCAGGGCCAGGAAGATAGTGAAGGACCTCACCCACCCAAACAATGGACTCTTCTCTCTGTTGCGATCAGGGAAGCGCTTTCGCTCCCTGAAGTCCAACACAGAGAGAATGAGGAGGAGCTTCTTCCCGCAGGCTGTCCGAGTTCTCAACAACAACAGTACATAGAACTCCAGCACTTTCACCTTCAAACACTCTTTGCACACAATCACTTTGCACACAATCACTTTGCACGAAATCACTTTACACAAAATAACTTTGCACAAAATCACTCTGCGCTTTTTACTTTACTGCTTTTTTTTTATTATGGCTCGTTTTTTTAAACATTGTCTTTCACTCATTTGCACACCTTCAACCTACCAGTTACACATATTTTATATTAAAGACGTAAAAGTGTAATATTTGGTTATGTTTGCAATATTTGCATATTGGTTCATTGTATACTTGCAACATTTGCAATACTGTGGTCTGTAGCAGTCGCACTGCATATCATTCTGTGTATGACTATGTATGTGACAAAATTTTAATTTATACTGTTCTTATTGCCAAAAATGACACATTTGCCTTTTCAAAAAAAACACTTGCGCTTCATTTGCTCCAGAACTCCAACAACTTACAGAATCTTTTTTTTACTCCTCCCCAATATGAAACCAGATAACATGGAACGTGGACAATGTGAACGTGGAGGATGGGAACAAAGAAGGAAAACACGGGCCAAACCAAAGTGCACAAAAGTGTCTTTATTTACACTGTGGGACGTGATATATACAACAGCAAGTAGTGCTATGTACACCACCATAAACCCTAACTAACACACTAACAGAGGGGGAATCCACGCACATCCAAACACACAGGCAGAGCAGGGTACACATAGATACAAAAACAAGCACGATCAACTCCAAACTCCAACTCTCGCTCGCTCGCTCTCTCTCTCACTCACTCACTCACTCACTCTCACATCCAAACTCCTCCGTGAGCACTTAACCGTTGACTTCCTGTTTCAGGTCTCTTCTTATGATGGCTGTGGCAGATTAGTCACCAGACCATGGGTGGAGCCAGCAATCAGATACACACCTAAAAAAGAAAAGGTAAAACACACAGAATGGCAAACAGATTCACGATAACTACTCCCTGGCGCAAAGCATCCAGGGACGTAACAATACCCAATAGATTTTTATGTCTGGCTTTTTTTATGTTTGTGAAGTTGTATTTCACAGTCATAGTTTTTTCATAGTTTTTTATCATAAATGTTTCACAGATAGGTTTTTTTATATTTTTTCTCATATTTTTACTCTTAAAAGGTTGAGAACAGGGCCATGATGGAGTGGTGGATGAGCGGGAGAGGGGGACTGGAAAAGAGAGACAGTGCCGCAGTCCCGGGGAACCATGGTTCTCTACAGATGAAGATGGTGTCTGAGGATGAGAGGACACAGGCAGGGAGGCAGGAGGGGCGGGGCTGGACTTGCATCCTTCTGAAGAGGGTGGAGCTTCACTTGTTGCCAATACTTTACTAGGACCTTCAGGCTGCAGCTCAGTAAACGTCACTGAGCGCTTCTGTTCCCCGTTCACCAACAGAGAAGACGCCACGGAAGAGGCCTGTAGGACCGCCATGCTGCAGAGATGTCAGAGTCTGCTCTTGTCACGAGGCAAACAAGGCTCCGATGATGATGGCTAAAACTGCGATGAGCACGGCTACACAGATGGCCACATAGATAATTTTCTGCTGATAAAAAGAGAGAAAAGACGAAACAACAGCAACAACCAGCATCTGTATGAATCACAGTAAATAGTAAATTAAATGTTGTAGAACAGAACGCAGAACTAATATTTCCAAATAATTCATGCACCAAGATAGTATCTGTCTGTGATCACCAGTTTGTACACCTGTGTGAAGGCTTGTGTGTACACCTGTGTGTGTGAGCGCTCTTGTATTCCTAAGGATTCTCCATGTAAATGTTTAATTGTGTGTGGGGGACCACCATCCTGCCCCTCAGAACACGAAGCCGACATGGAGGAGACCTGGATCCCAGAGGCCAGGAGGGCCAGGCCCGGTCAAGAAACCGCCAAGCGCAAGCCTGTACTCACCAGAGTGTCCAGCCCCAGACATCGAAAAACCACCAACGCGCCGGCGGTCAGGGGCATCTTCCACTGTGGTGGGGCGGGGGGGAGATGGAGTCTAAGACTTGACCTGACACATGGACATAGACAAACAGGCACACACATACACAATCATACATTCTCACCCTCATGCACACAATCAAATATTTACACACTTGCCCCACATGGAGACGCACAGAGATGAACACTGTTCAGATTCTCACACTCCCCATATATACTCTATACTCCTTGATCCTGGCACCGCTACCCCAGAGGGGGGGAGGAAAGGATCGGAGGGGGCAACATACCCCCTCTCTGGATCCAGCCAGGGTGGGGGGCCCAGGCCCATCCAGACCAGGGTCCATAGCAGCAGTCCCACTGGGCCCCACCGAGCCCGAGGTGGACCACCGGACCCCACCGCAGAGAAAGAAAAAAAAAAGAAACTACATCCACCTCAACATTCAACTGCAAGACTAAATAAGACCATAGACACCCAGGGTGAGTTCATCCTCAACCTCTATTGGTGGCCCGACACCTGCAGAGTGGATACCTTTAAAGCAGGGACCACCTGCAGACAGATGGTAACAGCATCTCCACCAGCGAAAGAGATGCTGTTCCACTGACACGATGAAGGCCCCCGTGCTGGGGCCGGGCCCCAATGCATGCTCCCGGCGGCCTGTCAACCAGGACCCATGCCCCCCCAGGCCCAGCTGAATCCCCAGCCAGGGGGCAGAACATCTCCGGAACCCCAAGTCTCCAGGCCCACCCTGGAACCACTCTGGAGCAGCGCAGCCGCCAGGCTGGCAAACTACGTCCGCCGCCACAGGCTCCCCCAGCAGCGCCGCATGCAGCCATCAGAAAAACACCACCCAAGTGCTATCAAAGTCCCATCCAGGCCAGGCCCTAAACCCTCAAGAAACCCATCCCCAGGGTTTTTGAGATTAAGGAATTCTGCCACACTTGATGGCATTTTTAATTTAATTTGTTTAGACTTAAATTTCCTTTTTACTATAGATTTAACTTGTTGATATTCTAAAAATTTGTTCTTGTTAATGCCATATGTTCTTGTTGAACATACCTTTACAACTCCAGTCTGGGAAGTTTATCATATTATTATTTAGTAGTATGTCAGGGTTGTTCCAGATAGGAGTACATTTGCATGGGATTAATGAAGACTCTGTCATGCATGTCGTTTGATGTTTGGGCTAATGAATGGTAGATCCGAAATCTCAATATTATTGCATAGTGCCTGTTCTACGTCTAGCCAAGGTTCATCTAAGAGGGTATGTTTAAACAACTCTAAGATGTGTTGAAATAGTGGTGAAAGATCTAGTCCTCCTCTGTCCTTGGTCCTTTGCATCATTTTTAAACTAATATGCGGGGAGTCCAGAGATCTAAACCTGCTGGTTCTGGATTGCCACAAACTGATTAGGTTTAGAGGCTTGGCATTAGTCTGTCATAATTAGCATGAGTCATTCATGTACACATGGATCGTTACAATACCCACTAATAGAATGTGATGGTTGTGAAACCCAGGTGTGAAGTGGGCTGCCACACCAAGGTTCTGTCCCCACACACTACTCATTTCTACTTGTTTCTCTTTTACATCCTCTTTCCTTTCTTTGCAAACATTTGATTAGTTACTTGTATTTTCTGCAAAAAAATGGTTCCGGTAACCATAATAAAAAAATATTTAACTGAAGACATAATAATTAAATGCAAGACAATTTGCAGTAGTGAATATTAATTATTGAAGAGCTGGGCTATACTGTCACAGTTCAGGAAAGATGTCCCACCACCACTCATCTTTTCATGTGCCTGTCTTGACAGAAATTATCATAGTTTTCTTAGCCCTCTTTGGAAATAATGGGTTTATGGATTTGTTTCATCATGTTCTTGCCCTAAAGTGAAGACAGAAGGGAAGAAAGAGGATGGGTGACAGGCTGAGAGAGAAACAAAATGAGAGACAAGCTTGTGGAAAGAAACATATGACAAACCATCAGAAAAAGAATAAAAATGCCTTGTAGCACAGTATAATTATTAAATAGATTTTGTATAATCCAGAGATTTGTTTATCCACTGAATGCAGTTCTGACTCAGCTCTTCAAAAGGGTCTGAATTTTAAAATAATAACTGCAACAAAGACTCCTGATAACTGTTAAAATGTTCACAAACCATCCTTTTATTCGCTCATAGCAGAAGATGTGCCTAGACCAACCCAGCCATTGAGGAAACATGTGACGGTGTATATCTAGGTGCTAGTCCCAGGTCAATTGTGGGGACAGCCAGACTGCTGTGGCAGAACCTCGAGAATCCTGATGGACTTGGTAAAGAGGATTTAGAATTAGAATCCATTGCGCTCTTTTTTTGCAGTTTACTATGTGCAAAGTACAGTGCATCCAGAAAGTATTCACAGCGCATCACTTTTTTCCACATTTTATTATGTTACAGCTTTATTTCAAAATGGATTAAATACATTTTCCCTCGGAAATCTATACATCTAAATACATGTACATAAGTATTTTGAACCTTTGCTCAATACTTTGTCGATGCACCGATGACAGCAATTACAAACTCAAGTCTTTTGGATATGATAAGCTTGGTACACCTATCCTTGACTAGTTTGTAGCCTCTATGTAGCACCTCTCAAGCCCAATCAGGCTGGAGTCCTGGTGGTTTTGAACTTCAACTTACAGATGATGGAGGCCACTGTGCTCATTGGTACCTTCAAAGCAGCAGAATTGTTGTGACCTTCCCCTGATTTGTGCCTCAAGATAAGCCTGTCTCTGAGGTCTACGGACAATTCCTTCATGCTTAGTTTGTGCTCTGACATGAAATGTCAACTGTGGGACCTTATATAGACAGGTGTGTGCCTTTCCAAATCATGCCCAATCAATGTTTTTTCTACAGGTAGACTGCAATTAAGCTGCAGAAACATCTCAAGGGTGAAACAAGAAGCAACAGAGCTTAATTTTGAGCATTGTGGCAAAGGCTGTGAAAACTTTTTTTCAATAAAGGCTTTACTTGAGGCTAAAACCTCAAGTGAACTTTTTTCACATTGTCATTAATAGGGTGTTGTGTGTAGAATCTTGAGGGGTTAAAAAGCATCCTTATCACATGCCCTCTCAATGCAGAGGAGCAGCGCCTCAACCCTGAGCCTCTCCCAGGGTACTGAATTTCTCATCCTATCAGGAAGAGTAAGACAAACAACCCTGCAAAAAAAAACTTAATTATGGGTGCTTGTATCTAGCATCAGGTTTTTTTGATCATTACCTAAGGTTCATGACCATAAATGACAAGAAGTGAGGAGACATGGGTTGACTTTTATACTTTCATACCCTCTTTTCACCACAACAGATCAGGGCAGTGCTGATAAAACTGCTGATGCTGGTCTGATCCACTTATCGGTCCTTCCAGAAATTTGCGATTTTGTGATCACAACAATTAAAGCAAATTCAGCATTAATCGATGCTAAATGTTTGGACGTTATCTGGACGTTAATGAGGCAAACACAGAGATGGTTCCCAGTGCACTGGGTCATTGGTCAGAATGGGGAGAGGTCAAGAAAGGGAACGTGATTTACTTTTTTTGATGTTATTCACATCTATTCTGGAATTCTAAAGACTCAAATGAGCTGCCATTCATTAAAAATTACGAATTTGAATGAACTGTAAATCAAGCGTGAAAATAATAGTTTTTTTGGATAGGTTCTAATAAATCTTTGATTGTACATATGGTGCCAAAATATACATTTACATTTACAGCATTTATCAGATTCCCTTTACCAGAGCGACTTACAATCAGTAGTTACAGGGACAGTCACTCTGGAGCAATTATAGAGTTAAGTGTCTTGCTCAGGGACACAATGGTAGTAAGTGGGATTTGAACATGGGTCTTCTGGTTCATAGGCGAGTGTCTAGCCCACTAGGCCACTACCAACCAAATTTGCCTGAATGAAGAGTTTGTAAAGTCCACCTAGAGACTTGTCTTCTGATCCCTTTTTAGCAATATTTTGGTACAGGTCATTGTCAATTCGTTATACTATAGTTTGCCTTCTGTTGACACAGTCCATTTCAGATGGCTAAATCACTCTAAAATGCTTTGCACCAAGGACATTTTTCATTGTCTTCTGTGTTATATCTTATTTTTTATCTCATATAATGATTCCTTGTGCTAGTGAGTAATACATCATTTATTTGATAGAATTTTTTCAGTCACATATTTAAATTAATGAGTATGTGATTAAAACGTATAATTTGAATAAAATCTTAAATTAATCTACACTTTTGATCTATGCGCCACAGCTGTTGAAATGTAAATAGTTTATTTACTTCAATAGAATTGTATAAATTTGGGTCGGGTCGGCGTTGGGTTCAGGTTGGTTCAGGTCGAGCTTGTGCGGTAAATGATTGATTGAGGTTGAGTGGTCGCACACTGCCCACGTGCGACCACTGAACTGTGCAAGCAGAATGTGGAATCTCGACTCATTCAGCTGTGGCAGGAAAAATTGCAACATGATTTTAAGAAATTAGAAATTAAAGATTAGACACAGCAGTAATCATTCTTGCATGGTTCTCTGTAGAGGTGAGTGAATAAACTTTGACTCTATCTTGGATTAGCTTGTTTTTAAGAAGTGCTTGTGTTTTTGTTGACGTGACTAGGTGAGCTAAGTTAATGTATTAGCTTTCGCTATCGTTATTGTTGTTAATCGACATCAGTTTCACCTGAACTAGATACATGCCCACTCTTGTGTGTTATAGTCAACCCCACTACGTGTGCACCGCACCTGTAGCCACTTTACAATTTGTCCTGTACTTTGGGTACTACTCTCGCGCTACCGCGTCAGCACTTGGGTAAAGACCCACTTGGGTAAAGACCGGCGACTCGTCCTGTGCAACTCAGCCGAGCAGTAAAACCAGGTAAAATCACTTATGTTCTTCTCCAGCTTCTTTCTGCTGATCATGTCCTTCCAGACCATTCCTCTCATTCGCACAAGGCGCCCTCCTAGATTCAATACACACAGAACACGCAACACACACTACCTGTGCACACTCTCCCAGGCCTCGTCTTGCCATCCTGAGTACTCATTCGGGCTATGGAACTGTCAGTTGGCGGTAAACAAAGCTGACTCCATTCCCGATTTTGCAACAGAACGAAACCTCCAAGTACTCACACTGACTGAGACCTGGATCTGTCCCCACAACTCCGCTACACCTGGAGCCCTTTCCACAGACTTCTACTTCTCTCATACCCCCCGCCCCACTGGCAGGGGAGGGGGCACAGCCTTGCTCATTTCCAAGGAATGGAGATTCACTCCTGTTTCTGCTACTCAAACTACCAGTTTTCATGCAGTAGCTATTACACATCTGTATATCGTCCTCCAGGTCCACTGGGGAACTTTGTAGAGGAACAAGACACAACTCTCTCCACCATTATAGATGAGGAACTGCCCCTTTTGCTAATAGGAGACTTCAACCTCAACCTCCTCAAGCCACAAACACATGATTTCCAAAATGTCATCTCTGCTTCCAACTTCACACTTCTCAGCACGCCAACAACGTACAGAGCTGGAAAGCAACTAGATCTAGAACACGCAACTGCTCCACAGCCAACACATCTGTCATTTCTCTACATGTATCCGATCACTCTTTTATTCACTTCAGACTTTCCCCCCTTCCACCCACCTCACACCTAACACAATTTTGCCGTAATCTCCGCACCCTCTGCCCTACTCAACTGTCTTCTCTTGTTTCCTCTAAGCTTTTCCCCCGAGACATCCTCTCTATTAAGGACCCTAACTGTGCCACAGACATCCTCTGCTCCACACTAACCTCTTGCCTTGAGAGACTCTGCCCTCTAACCTCAAAGCCAACACATGCGACTCCACCCTCACCGTGGATCTCTGTTGAGGACCCCTCAGGACCCATCTTAGAGCAGCTGAAAGGCAGTGGAAGAAATTGAAGTGCCCGGTAGTATCAATCTCTCCTGACATCCTTCTCTTGTCCTGGAAGACTAGATACTTCCAGGACAAAGTAAGCAACTGCAAAGACTCTCGCAAACTATTCTCCACTTTTAACTTTTTTCACCCCACCACCTGCTCCCTGTATCCAATCCCCTCACACCTCCTTCAGTCCATACAGCCCTCCATAGTATCTGCTCTGACACACGTCTTAAACTCCTCACTCACAACAGGAACATTTCCCACTGCTTTCAAACAGGCTGTCATTGCTCCCCAGCTCAAAAAAAGCAACAAATTAAACCTGTCTGTATTGGATAGCTACCGCCCAGTCTCCAACCTTCCTTTTCTTTCAAAAATTCTTGATTCTCTTCTCGACCCTTTTCAGTCTGGTTTCAGGAAAGGACATTCAATTGAAACCTCCCTCCTGACAATGATGGATGACCTTTGTGCTGCAAGAGCTGCCCGCAGATCATTTGTCCTTATCCTACTTGATCTATCTGCTGCCTTCGACACAGTTAATCATGAAATTCTTCTCACCACACTCTCAGATTTAGGAATTACAGGAACCATACTAAATTGGTTCACCTCTTGTGTTCACGACAGGTCTCTCAAGTTATCATGGGGAGGTGAGACATCTGTCCTAACCACAGGGGTTCCACAAGGCTCTGTCCTTGGCCCCCTTCTATTCTCAATATACACTCATGCAGTCACTTGGTCACATCATCCAATCACATGGCTTCTCTTATGACTCTTAAGCTGATGATACCCAGCTCTACTTGTCTTTCCCAGCAGAAGATACCACTATTTCAACAAAAATCTCGGCCTGTCTCTCAGACATAGGGTGGTAGTAGCCTAGTGGGTAACACTCGCCTATGAACCAGAAGACCCGGGTTCAAATCCCACTTACTACCATTGTGTCCCTGAGCAAGACACTTAACCCTAAGTTGCTCCAGGGAGACTGTCCCTGTAACTACTGATTGTAAGTCGCTCTGAATAAGGGCGTCTGATAAATGCTGTAAATGTAAATGTAAATATTGGCATGGATGTCTGAGCGACACCTCCAACTCAACCTATCCAAAACTGAGATTTTGATCTTTCCAGGCAACTTCCCTCGGCAAAACTTCTCAATTCAAATTGGCTCACTACTGTTAACACCCACGGCGTCTGCAAAAAGCCTTGGAGTTTGGATTGAGTCTGAACCATCACGTTTCTGCGATCTCCAGATCCTGCAGGTTCACTCTCTACAACATCCGCAAGATTAGGCCTTTTCTTTTACAACAGGCTATGCAGCTCCTTGTCCAGGCAATGGTCTCGAAACTCGACTATTGTAACTCTCTCCTGGCTGGAGCCTCTGCAGTCACCATAAAACCACTCCAGATGGTCCAAAATGTGGCAGCCTGTCTCATCTTCAACCAGCCGAAACACACCCATGTCACACCTCTTCTCACCTCTCTCCACTGGCTCCCGGTAGCTGCTCGTATTGAGTTCAAATCCTTGATGCTCGCCTACAGGGCTGTAAATGGAACTGCACCCTCCTATATCAATACACTACTAGATAGCTACACTCCTGCATGCCCTCTCAGATCTGCAAATGAAATGAGACTGAATCGGGTCTCCGATTCCAATCAACTCTGTTCTCCTTTGTTGTCCCTGGCTGGTGGAACAACTTGGCCTGCTCCATTCGACTAGCCGAGACTACTACCACCTTTAAGAAGCAGTTGAAAATTGTATTTAAGACAAATCTAACACTTACACACGCACATGAATACACACTGCACAAAATAAATAAGAAAAAATCAAATCTTCGTCTAGCACTTAACAATTTCCGAGCATGTTCTTTCAAGTTAGGCCTTATCAGGGCTCTTAGCTTTGTTAACTCAAAATCTATAGAAATCAAACAAGAATTGCTGGTGTCTTCCTCCTGTAAGTCGCTTTGGATAAAAGCATCTGCAAAATAAAGTAAGGTAAAGTAAAGACACCAGCAGCACTAATCAGATGTATTCCTGGAGCCAAATTTCAGAGGAAATTTAAATGCTGGCTAAAGCTTAACACTTATTTTCTGAAATTATTTAAATGATGGAAACCACCAAAAATATTTTTCGAGATGCTGGAACAAGCAAAAAAACAAAACAAATGATGGTGGAACAGCTGGCCATTTAAATATGGTGGGCTTTATGAATAATTGGCATCATGAATAAGTTCTAAGGAAATCCTGTATTTCTTTTAGACATGATGATGTCCATCATTCCTGGAATGGTGTCAAGTAATGGAGTAGAAATTTTCATTTGTTTTAGATCTCTAATCCCCTAATCTACTAGATCTGAGACCAGCCAGGAAACAGACTTGCCTAACCACATAGCACATGCATTATTTATTACTGCAGTCCCTTAAATGTAAGATAACTCAAATTAAAATGCTTTATTTATTCAGGACATGATTATGTCCCTAGATTTAATGGTGGCGAGATATTCATATTACCAATCCACCCTATCAGGCTACAAAAACATCATTGTCCACATTCACATAGTAGTTGAGGCAAAATAGCTTGTGAGAAAACAAGATTATAAAACCTAACAACATCATAAAACATAAAAGTAAACCCACACCCACATCCCAGCAAATCTCTTTTGTTATTAAAATGACAACAGAAAAACACCTAATTTATCCAAATACTTTGACCATCATCAACAGACCATCTGGATCATCAGTGAAAAAAATTGCAGACTTCAAATTAGAAATTGCTGTGTCTACAGGCAAAGTCATCATTGTACCTATATACACAAAAGCAATATTAATTATTTTAGAACCGATTTAAACAAAATATTGTAGGAACCGCTCACTGTCACAATCACACTCTATACTTGATACTTAACTACTACAGTATTGCAGTAAGTACTAAGATCTTATTTCTGAAATAGTAGAAGGTAATAAAACTTTTTCACATATTGATAAACGCCTGGTAAAAAAAAAAATCACACCAGCAACCACTACTGACATTTTAGATGAGCTACCATCTTTCTTACTACAATAAGCAAGATGCCATCAATACCAAATAACTCAAAGCTGAACCACAAAATGAGCAATTTAATTACACTCTTTACAGAAACCTTAGAATAAGTAGCGCCAGTGGTGGACAAAGTGTACTCCAGAATATGTAAGTCCCCCATTTAAAATATCACTTTTGAGATGTTCTTGACATGTACTTAAGTACCAAACATACAGTGATAATGACAGTGTTGTTATGTTTGTCTGCATTTTTTACACTCTGCTGTACTGAACATTTGATGCCATGTACTCTTTTTGAAAAATGTATTCCGATGTTGTTAAAAAAGTTGCAGATTCTCAACAACATTCAGCAAATCATTGCTCTGATTGTGTGTAAAATAAAAAGTAACCGAGGGGTAAACAGTTATGTCACTACATAATTTAAAAAGTTTTATGTTACTTTTTACATAAGTAAAAAACATAATTCTTTTTGAAATTGTCAGAATTGACGGCACCTAGGGACTCACCTGTGCTCAATTAGGACGCCGTTTTAAAAGGCACTGTGGAGCAGCCGGTCGGGACTGCGACAATCTTGGTGAACTGTTTAGTGGACCTGGAAACTGTTTGTGTTAAGTTGTTTTGAGGTCTGGCAATCGGCACACGCCTGCAGGCTAGTTTTCATTCTCCCCTTTATTTCCCCTGTTTGCGGCCATCGCGCCATGTTTATTTGTGTTTATAAATAAATCCTTGTTTTCATAATGCCCCTCCTCTGCACTCACTTCCCTCGTCAGCTTTCCAGCGTGACATATCTTTGTCAAACGGCCTCCCCCGAGCAAGAGGCGTGAAAGGCCCCAGTCATTTGTTTGGGGTCCCCCACTTGTGTATTTTTTCGGGCTGTGACACCCCCCAAGCAGGAGACGCCAAGGGCTGGCAAATGATGATGAGAGTGAGAGGGTGGAAACAACAAATTCTAATTGGTCTGTGGCAAGTTCCCGGGAGTCAAATGTACAAAATAATTTTCTCTTGTGGACTCTGGGCACTTGCCGTTCCTTTCCAGGAACTGGGGGGGTTTCCCTCCAGTTTCTGGGCCTTTCCCTCGCCCTGTTTCTCCTGGACCAGGCGACCTCTCTGTAGCTTGGCTCCTGGCTGTTCTCTATCTTTCGCTATTCCTTTCTCCTTTCTTTTTTTCTGGGTTTTTTACATACAATATTTACATGTAACTGCAATAGTAATTGTGCCAGGTAACATTGGAGTGTTTAAATACAGTGCTTTGTGCAGAGAGTTTACATGTCTATTACAAAAGAGTTAGCTAAGATGGAAAATCTAATAACAGCAGTTCCTGGAATCTGGGGTGACATTTCAGCATGATGCATTTAGTATACTTTTACAACTATACAATAAATGTACAGTAGAGTATATTTATTCAGCATTTAGTTCCTGTTCCAGACATTCTGTTTCACTATTCCCTGTTCTAAGGCTAAGCTCTGATAAACAATGTGTCCACTAGCTGTGCTGCTCCAATCATTTGGCCTTGAGACTCACACTGCTTAGTGAGTAGTATGAGAGAGACATACATGAGAGCCTGTAAAGCTCTAATCTTATCACCCCACTGGAACTACATGAAATTTGAGATATATAGAAAAATCTATAAAAAAAAGCATACTAGACAGTATACCAACAAAATTATTATTAGTTGGTACTAAATTATTGAAAAAAAAGGATTGTTGGTAATATATGGAAACCATTACTGGATCTGATCATTATCCCATCACCCTTGGCAAGCAGCGGGCAGCCATGACAGGGTAGCAGTGTGTGGGGATGGTGCTCTGCTCAGTGGCACTTCAGTTGCACCTCAGTGGCACCATGGCGGTTCGGGATTCGAACTGGCAACCTTCCAATTACGGGTCCACTTCCTTAGGGTTCAAAGAATGGGGGTGTCAACAGTAAAGCCTGTAAAATGTCATTGAGACAAACTGGGCTAATTTTGGTCTAAACAGTAAATAAATCTGGTTGCTTTTGTTGTTATATATTGTTTTCAAGTATTTCTGAAAATGGCACAGATTTAATACTAATTTAAAAGATTAAATGTCCAGTTTATACTAATATTTACAGTAAATTACAGAAAAATCCACAACTCTTGCAGAATAACTTCAACTGTTGAATGCACCTGCAGTCTCATGGTCTCATGATTGAAATAGCGATTAATAATGCTCCAGAGACTTTTTACTTTTCACCACCAAATGTGAAGTGTAATGTAATTTTTGTGCCTTAAATTAGCTGGCCATGATTCCAACCACAGCTCATAAAAAAATGACTACTTTTGCTATACCAGCATGAAATACATAATTATTTTTGATTTAGAGGATCCAAGTGCATGGTGTGAAAATGAACAATGTGCCACCAGAAAGCTTTATAACACGCTTTTATCAAAATAGGGCAAGAATGGCTTGTTAAATGTCCACAAATGAGAAATGACAGAACTGCTATCATGTCTTTTTTTGGTGGTGTCTTGTTTAAGACACACATACACAGACACACTGTACTGAGCCTTCTAGCGACAGCTCAACAGCACACACTACTGAGCAAAGGGGGAGCAGGGAACAAAGGGTGAAGAAATCTGAAGAAAGTGGGGGCAACGGAAGAAAGCAAAGAAATGAGCAGGCAGATGGATGTGGGTTGCGGGGCTGCCACTGGGTGTCAGGATGATGAATGGAGCTGGTGTTGGGTGTGGGCTGTTATTAAAGTCGCGTATATCAAAATCAAAGCTACAACAGCCAGTTACCAAAATGGTTATGCGCACAAACACACACACGCCCACACAGCAAAAACCCCATCATATCTTTGTCATCAGCAGTGATTGCAGTGATCTGTGCACGTGTTTAAACTAGGCTAATAATGCTGCAGTTGATGTGATGATAAAGTCCTGCTCACATTTAGACTCAAGGTCTCATCTGAATTCAGACTGAAGGCTTATAGTGGAACTGAGACTTTTTATTAGCATTTCCTGTGGATAAATCTCTGTGGACAGGAAACTGAATATATGGAATGAAAGTCTGAATATATGGAATTAAAGTCTGAATATATGGAATGAAACCTGAATATATGGAATGAAAGTCTGAATATATGGAATGAAAGTCTGAATATATGGAATTAAACCTGAATATATGGGATGAAACCTGAATATATGGAATGAAATTCTGAATATATGGAATGAAACCTGAATATATGGAATGAAACTTGAATATATGGAATGAAATTCTGAATATATGGAATGAAAGTCTGACGTCATGCAGTAATTTTACCAACATTCAGCATAGGACTACTGATGAAGAGATTTTTCAATATTTCCACATTAGGCGAGCTTCCCACCACCATTCCTACATAAAACCTCCGTCTTTTAATATGGAAACGGAGGTAAGTAAACAGGGAGGAATTACAGGGCAAACTAACTTTAACATTTTAAATCCGATATACCAGCCCTGCCGATCCCAGCGCGCCATGCAACGTTTAGATTCAGGCTGCTGTTTACGTCAATTTCAAATCTGTTACATCAACCAGCAACTAGCTTTCTACACCTTAAATAGGTATTATTTGTTTGATTAAAATCAATTAATTGTTTATTTTACTTTAATCTTGGTCTTGTCTTTACATTAATTTAAATTAACATTAAAATAACATTAAGTTTTTGTTATTGCTGTTCGATGGAATGATTTAAGACATTTCACTAACTGTGTATTTTGTATAACTGTACATATGACAAATTTAACCTTAAACACACGATTCAACAAAACAGATTCTACACTTTTCTGTTTCACACACTGCTGCCTCTCACCTCCAGTCCTGCAAGCCAAATGGCATGTCACTCCAGAGGCCTCGAAGATCGAATGCAATTATCCTGTTTTCTGCATAAGGACATTGTAATGAAGACAATTCAACTCGCCGACCCATGAATCATGCAGGTCATAAACCCTGGTGGTTTCTCAAGTGAGACTTTTCTCAGTGTGACATCACTTCCCACTGATAGTATTCAGTGTTTGGGAAAAATGTACCACACAAAGATGCTGAGATGCAATTTTTGACGGTTTGTGTCGGGAGAGCTGTTGTGATTCTGTAATGTGCATGGCCATAACCATTGCCCATATCCAGGTTCTGACCTCGTTTTTGCTGTTTGTTCTGTTGATCTGTGTGTTCCTCTCATATGCCAGTTCCTCCTCGCTCCTGCTGCTGCTAGAATACATTTATTATAAACACATTTATTAGAGCCTGCTGAGATACAGAAGGCATTTTCTGCCAAGATTAATATGATCTGCTTGAAGGAAAATGCTCTTCATCTTATGCCAGAGAGGATGAAGATTATTACTATTGATGTAGTACTTCAAGCATGATAATGATTCACTTAAACAAACAAAAAGTAAAATTTTACTAAACACTTGAGAAATCATTTTTGCCACATGATACCCAAAAAACCTTAGTGCTGTTATATTCTTTACATGTTCTCGCCCTAGATGATCTGCATGTGCTTCCGTTCAAAGGTTTTTGTGTGACACCCTGCTGATATTTAAAATCACGTTTAAATGAGGGAGGCCATAAAGTTCCCTGAACTGGTTCAGCCTAATTTTCAGCGAAGGAGCTCATTTTAAGTATATTTGCCACAGTGATAAGGACGCCCCTGGCCAAATAAAGAGGACATGCTGAGAACACTGTCTGCTCACTGCTAACAATGGGATGGTGGCAGACAATTTAGATAAGACGGCTGGGAAGACACTTAAAATCTTTTAACAATTTTATGATTTGGTAGGCACTTTGGCAATATGTTTTTGGACTTCATAGATTTAAGGTTTATGGTTTGGGAAGAGAGTTTGGGTTTAGGATTTGGAATTAATGTCCTTGACTTTTTCTTGCTTTAAGGATTTTTGCTATGTTGGTTCAAAATTGAACTTTTGTGGCGCCAGTTCCTTCCGGTTAGGCCTCCGACCAATCTCCTTCCATGCCAGCACTGGACGGATGATGGGATCCTCTCGCTGGGCCTGCTGCACCCTGGCTGGCTGCCAGGCATCGGTGGCCTCTAGAATAGGGGTGGCCCTCACCTCGCTCTTTTCCCCCTGGTCTGTCCGTAGTCGAAAGTCCACGCCCAGCAGGTATGGTCTAAAGTGTCTCAGCCCCTCCACTAGGGCCAGCAGCTCCCGCCGAGTTACGCAGTAGTTCCGCTCAGGGCGGCTGAGGGCGTGGCTGAAGTAGGCAATTACTCGCTCCCCCTCGTTGTACTGCTGTGACAATACTGCGCCCAGTCCTGCTTTGCTCGCATCCATGTCCAGGATGAAACCCCTCTCTGGCTGCCAACAGCGGTGCTTCAGTCAGTGCTGCCTTCAGCTGGTTGAAGGCGGCTTGACACTCATCGCCCCACCCGAAACGCTGACCTTTTTCAGTAATACGATGCAGAGGATGAGCAATGCTGGCAAACCGTTTGATGAAGCGTCGGTAGTAGGAGGCTAATCCTAAAAATCTGCGCATCTGCCGCATGGTTGTTGGTACCGGCCAACCTCGAACTTTCTCCACCTTCGCTGGGTCGGTACGAGTCCTTCTTCGTCACCGCATTCAGCCGCACCTTTTGGTGTGTGTCGATATTCCAGCGGAGGTGCCCCACGACGAGGAGTCTGTGACCCGTTGCTCTTGGCTAACGACGTGGGAAGGCGGAGACAAATCCAGAGGCTCGCTTGAACCACCTAACTCCTCTAGTGACCGCTTCAGATCGTGTAACTATCTTGCGAACCAGGTGGGGTGCCGCTCCCCCTCACTGGACGCCTGAGATTGCTTCGGGAGGGTGACCTCTTCCCCAGGGCCGCTCCCGCGGTCACCCGTTCTTCACGGTGAATAGCAAACCTGTGAAGGGATCTTCGGGAGAGACAACTCTTCCCTGAGGCTGAGGGTCTCCATGACCATGAGCACTGGAGATACAAGTTGGGCTCCGCCCATCGCGACCGTCCACGATCGTAGCAAGGTCTGTGGGGACCCACGTCACTTCCAGGAGAGTGAGAAGCAACAACGGCAGCGTTCCTCCAGCAAGGAGGTGGGCAGGCTCCAGCCTGAATGGCCAGAGTACTGCCCATGGGAGCTGGGTCGACCCTCTGAGTCACCAGTGGGAGGACATGGATTTTCGTTTGGGCGGTCGGTGCCGGGATGGCTCCGCCCAGCGCGTACGTCCGAGTCGCCGACCCGCCTTCCCTCTGCCCGGACGTTCCCCAGCTGAACGGCAGCGCAGCACCAGCGCCCCCGTCTGCTGGAGAAGACGTTGTATTTGTCTCTTCTGGAAAGATAGGATCTAGATTTTTGTTTACTGTCTGTTTGTCAGCTCAGCTGTAGGACTGTGTAGAAGTATCAATTGTGTGGTGTGTATTGAAAGGTAGATTGTGTTTTAAGCAGCACCAAGTGGTTGCCATGATTATCATACTCAGCTGGTTAATCACTGATTATTAAAGGAGTTTGGTCTTTTACTACTACTTACGAACTACTGAGGTGCCTGACACGGGACGTGGCCTGGCTGACGCGCTTGATGTAACAATGCTATACTCTGTTGGTTCCGTTATATGCTACACAATTAAATGAACCTCGATGTCTAATACAAAAATGTTCATTTATTCCAAAGAACTTAGCAGATATCACCAGTTAGCAGTTGGAGTTGGAGGTAAAGCAAACAGTCCTGTAAGAGTTGGCGTAGCATTCGTACAAGCGGTCAAAAAACCTTTTGCCCTTCCGGGTCAAACACCTACCAACAACATAGTTTGTGCTACCTTTATACCTGAATACCTGCATGCGCCACCCTGTGTTCCACCTAGGATATTACAACCATTAACCTTGCAACATTTGGCGGCTACACTGATAGTTTCGGGTACCCTGAGGTGTAAATTAGTGGGCCGGAAAGCTGGCATCTTTCCTTAAACCTCCTTTTCCATTTAGCATTTTTTTTCATAGTAACCATGTGTCTGAAACCTATTCCACTAACCATCTCTTACAGGCCCAGGAAAACATACTCACGCTGCAGAGGCTCTGTTACAAACAACCTCATCTACCCTACCCTATCATCTACTTCTCAAACAAGTGTAGTAGGTGGGCTCTGGAACTGTCAATCTGCTGTTAAAAAGGCTGACTTTATCTCTGGTCTCACTACTCTCCTGTCCCTAGACTTCCTGGCACTAACAGCGACCTTGGTGACTTCAACCTTCCATCAGCCAAACTCCAATCATCCTGCCTTCTTCCCCTTCTCCACTCTTTTTCCTTGACCAAGGCAACCCAATCACCTGTCCACTAGATCCAATCCCTTCTGCAATGCTTTAAACTATCTCCCCTAACCTCATCCCTTTCATTTCTTATATCATAAACAGCTCAATGTCATCTGGCCATGTACCATCCACCTTTAAACAGCCAGGGTTCTTCCAATCCTAATGCCACTGCTGATCCGACAGACATCAACAACTACAGACCAGTTTACCTCCTCTCATTTCTATCCAAAATCCTTGAGCGCTGTGTCTACAATCAGCTATCACTTCATCTATCACAGAACAACCTCCTGGATCCTAACCAGTCTGGCTTCAAAACAGCTCATTCTACAGAGTCTGCCCTTCTGGCTGTTACCGAGCAGCTACATGCGGCCAGATTGCCAAAACTGCCATCTGTATTTATTCTGCTTGACCTCTCTGCAGCATTTGACATCGTAAACCACAAGACTCTCTTGTCAATCCTGAAGAGGCTTGGAATTCAGGGCTCAGCATGGCAGTGGTTTGCTTCCTACCTTGATGAGCGATCTTACCAAGTGACTTGGAAAGAATCCACCTCTACCTCACGTAGACTCTCCACTGGTTTCCCTCAAGGCTCGGTGCTAGGTCCTCTCCTTTTCTCCCTCTACACGAGATCACTTGGTGAGGTCATTTCCTCACATGGTTTATCCTACCACTGCTATGCCGACGACACACAACTCCTCTTCTCCTTTCCTCCCTCAAATCTACATGCTGCTTCCAAAATCTCTGCATGTCTTACCGACATCTCAACTCAATCCCACCAAAACTAATATTAATTCCAGCACCTTCTTCACCACATCTGGATCTTCTGGATAACTCACAGCTCTCTCCTTCTACAACAGCCTGCAACCTTGGCCTAACAATGGACAACCAACTCTCCTTCTCGACTCACATCAGCAACCTTTCCCGCTCATGTAGATTCCTTCTCTACATTATCAGATGAATCCGCCCTTATCTGTCAACCCAGGCCACCCAACTACTGGTTCAGTCATCTCAAGACTGGACTACTGCAACTCCCTTCTAGCTGGTCTACCACTATGCACCATCCGACCTCTACAACTCATACAAAATGCAGCAGCACGACTGATCTTCAATCTTCCCAGATTCTTCCACACCAGCCCTCTGCTACGTTCCCTCCACTGGCTCCCAGTAGCTGCACGCATCAGATTTAAAATATTGATGGCCTACAAAGCCAAACATGGAGTAGCCCTATCCTACCTCACAGCCCTTACTACACCTTGCACTGCACCTCGTATTCTCCGAGCCTCCAGTACTGGTCGCCTGGTCCCTCCATCGCTAAAGGTAAAAGGAAAACATTCATCTAGACTCTTCTCCATCTTGGCCCCTTGGTGGCGGAATGAACTTCCCCTCGAGGTCAGAACAGCTCAGTCACGTAGTATTTTCAAATGACAGCTCAAGACCTTCCTCTTTAAAGAATATTTAGATTAACTTGTAACTTTCTTATTGTCGAACTTGTGTACAGAATCTACAACAGAGTGAATAAGAGCTGGATCCTCCGGTAGCCGGAATGGAGGGCGGGCCAGGCATGGGCCTGCATCCGCCTCCAGAGGGGTGGAGTGCCATAGAGCCCCCTGGTTGGCATGAGGACCCAGCTGGGACAAGCAGGAAGAGGGCCTGCTTGTTCCAACGAGCACAGAAGGTGCGATATTCTGGCACCTTGGCACCAGGGACGTGCAGTGAGAGGGGCTGCATGGTCCCAGAAGCCTGGAGTGCCGAGAACGGTCGCTGGAGGCTCCAGGACCACCTCCCTGCGCGGTGCAAGTGAAGGACGCAAAACGCGTCAGAGGGGACGTGCGGAGACAGGGCCCGAAAGTACCCGGATGGATCGGCCCTGATTTTTGTGTGCAGGTCCGATGGTCCGGGGCCGCCATGCGGGACCACGCCGGGGAGCCAGCCCGAGGGTCCGGGGTCACCATGCCTGACCACGCCGGGGAGCCAGCCCGAGGGCCACGCCTGATCACGCCGGGGAGCCAGCCCGAGGGACCGGGGCTGCCACGCCGGACAACGCCGGGGAGCCAAGATGTACAATGTGAATCATTGCTTTAAAAATGCTGACCAAGAGAGATTAGGGGGAGGGTTGGTGAAAAGGAGGCTCAGAGATTGCATGTGTAAAAAAATTAGAACATGCCAACATTTAGCATGTGTGTGTTTCATTAACAGAATGTAATGGCCCTGTGAGTCTCTTACTCTGCAAAAACTAATGAGTTGCTGGAAATCACTGGCCAGGGGAAATGCAATTGAAGTGGATTGCTTTAAAAAGTCAGAGCCTCTTCCTGTAATCAGCATGGCTCATGACTCTGATGCTAATTAGTTTACAGGGTGTATTCAGACAGTGAGAAACACTTGCTGCATTTTAATCCAGAAACTGTGATTATCATCCACAGACCTTCAATCCTGTGGGCTACACACTGACACTCTCCTACATTTACATACCAATGAACACATGCCAGTTCACCATATCTCTCACATATACACAGACACACACCTCACAGATGGGCCATATTTAAACTGAAGATGTTACTTGACTCAGATGGGCACAGATGGGAAAATGCAATTACTGTGTAACTGTGAATGGTGACTGGCTAGCCGCTTAACAACCAAAACCATACAGAATATGGCGCTGAGCTTTGCTTCAGGCTCAGAATTTAATAGGAGAAAACCAAGTCCTGTTTGGCACATCCAGACACAAGACACAGATTTCATCAGACCAGGCAAGAAGAAAAAACTCACTGCTATTAAACCTTAAGACATCTAAATCCAAACAGAGGCTCAGAAGAGACGGAAACAAGTGTGAACCAGTCACTTATGTGTGTCGTTATGTTGTAAGAAAGACTGTTCAACTGCAATTCTCATAAAACCAATGTGACAGCTTGACCATAAAGATGTTAAAAAACACTAATTGCCAAAGGTGATTCAGTTGACATCTGACAGTTTAAAAATGAGATGAGTGACCAAAGCATGAAAGTCATTTAAGGTTTTAATGGTTTACCGTTTTCTTTCTGTTTCAGGGCAATCTTCTGCAGCAGAATCTGATGAAGCCAGACACCATCTACAAAAAAAAAAAAAAATTGAAGGTCTTCAGGAGGCTGGCTTGGCATAAATGTATTTCCTCTTTGCAGCTTCTCCACAACAATCTTCATGTTCTGGAGCAAGACTAGTTGGGAGCAATAAGGGTGGAGGTGGGTGGGAATAAGGACATCCATTTCCAGTGATCTTCATCACTTTTATGAAATAGCATGAGGGTGGATAAGGATA
Organism: Denticeps clupeoides; assembly: GCF_900700375.1. Taxonomy (NCBI): domain Eukaryota; kingdom Metazoa; phylum Chordata; class Actinopteri; order Clupeiformes; family Denticipitidae; genus Denticeps; species Denticeps clupeoides. The sequence goes on from NC_041711.1 coordinate 7,118,241, forward strand.
TTGGACAATGTCTTAATCAAGACTTTCTCACATAATATTGACAATCTAGAGTAGAATTCCATTAACATCCTTTGTCAGATGACCACTTACCACAAAAGACCACATTATCAACCCAAAATGAAAATATGCATCCACTTTTAGGATGTTTGGATTGAATTAGAAAAACAAATTTCATTGTCAAATCAAAGGAAAATTTATAATTAGATAAGATGACTTTTATAACAGGATAAAAGGAGAAGGTGAAAGCAGCTAATCTGTATTGAATTTGTACTGAAGGCAGACCAAGCAAATTAATCATAATGCATTGGGAGCAATTAATTGTTTGGCAGAGAGCCCATCATGCACAACTCACTGATTTCCCCACCAGATCTACAGACACAGTAGGCAGATCTGAGACACATCAGGGATTCTGGAGGTCTGCTTGTAAATATGTGTCATGGGTCTATATGGAAGCGACAGCTTGACAATGTCAAAGTCTAATCAATTCAAATTCAGGATTAAACTTTTTTAATAAATGGATGCTGCTGTTATCATGATCATTTGAGCAGGTAAAGATCTTCAAATGAAAGCAATGAAAAATTTATATTTGATTAAAAAAAAGGTGCAATATGAACTAATGGCATTTTTAGATACACTCTAAAAAACGCTGGGTTGTTTTTTCAACCCAAATGCTGGGTTGAGTCTGTTGTTGGGTTGATTTAACCCAATTTGGGTTGAAAACCGGTCTCGATCTGTAACCCAGCGGTGCTGGGTTGGGAACGCGGACCTGAAAGAGAGCACGCACGTCACGTCAACTACCTGGGACATCAGCGAGAGAAGCCGCCATTGTCTTTGTACCGTCTTTAGTTTCTGAGGGGCGAAAAAAAAAAAATTCTGAAGGGCGAAAAAATTATTTTATGAGCGAAAGCCGCGGGGTTAGGAGACGGGCGGAAAAAAAATTCTGAGGCAAAAGCTGCGGGTAGAAGGACAGAGGAGAAATTTTTCTGCAAGCTTCACTGCTTAATATCTTGCTAACTAACACTTGCTATGCTAACAATGCTTAATATCTTGCGACTGCATTGGAGCCACCAATTTGTGTGTACTCACTCACACGGAGATCGGTAAGCTTTATTTTGCATATACAATGTGAAAGGGGGTTTTGGGGTTTAATGTTGTATTTTAGAAGTATACCTTTCTGTCTACATTTGTCTGTTTCTCTCAAGTTTGGACTTTTTTTTTTAAAAAAGCAGTTTTGCTTGCTGCAACGAGAACCATTTTGTGGATGAACAAGGTGAGTTTTCTCTATTCAAATTAGAAACTGCTGGAACATTTGTAGTTTGAAACATGCATTTAATTATGAGGTCATCTTAAGGGAACAGTGAGCATTTGATACTTGCAGCAATGTGTTTTTAGAGTAGCGCTCTACTTCTCCACATACAGTTTTGTAGAATTCAAATTATTTCAATGTAGGTTTGAAAAAGTAAACACCCACTTTCAACATATGCCAGTTTTTTTTTTTTTTTGTACTACTAGTTTTGTTTAAAGCCACTTTAAAATGCTTTGGAAATGCAAGTACTATCTGCGAGAAGAGCACAGTTTTTTAAACATTACAGGCTAAAACATGGAACTTATGCAAGAAGGAACTAAGCCCTTTCCTTGCTTGCATCAGGAATCATGTTTGTTCTTAGATGAGAGGAGGTTGTAAAGGATGAGCCTGACATCAACCAGATGATCCAACGCTGGCCAGTGCTTTTCACTGAAAACCAGGTTTGTGGATGTGTCCTTTAATGTTTTTTTTTTAATTATTTGTTTTACATACATGATGTTCAGAGAGGTTTATTTGTGTTATAAATAACTCTGTCTGAATATCAAAACTGAGCATATTTAATATTTTTCAGGTTTACCTGGAGTTTAACAGGATTGTTGGTAGAAATTTTAAAGAAGAGTTCTTTGGTGTTCTTGATGGGTTGTGTCCAATTTTGATGAAAATGGACACAAAATGGAAGACGGGTCTGATAGGAAAGCAATAAGCTCACCTTCTACAACACAACGGTGGGTTGATATTTCTCTTTTCTTCTCATAATGGTATTGATGGTTAGTTCAATACATAAACTGTTCTCTTGTGGTATTTCTCTATATGGACAAATAAACTGATATAAGATTTATTTCCTTTGTTCTACATTCAAGTGTGTTTTATACCACTTTGCAGAGCAAAGAGCCAACAGCCATTAGATGCCTTGTCCTGAGAGGACTTCCAATAATTCTTGGAGATGATGCATCTATGTTCTTCAAGAGCAGTTCAGTGAGTAAACCCTTTCTCCATTTGTACCATTCAAATATCAAATTGTGTAATATACCACCTACTGTCACAACATGAAAGACGCCTATATATAAACACACAAAATAGATTGTTTACAGTGCCTAAAATAAAATCACATTGAATTACAAAATCTATAATATTAGACAATTCTATACAGTTGATTGTAGACAAATTGCTGTTAACCTGAATATTCTCTTTTTGTCTTGTTTCTTGCACTATGTAGAGTCCATGGAGACTCCATGGACATCCCAGTGGGAATCCTCTATTATGAGGACAACAGTTCAGCAAGCCCAGCAATACCATAACTCAACCCCTCAAGACTGGGCATCAACCGAGAGGGCAACCTGGCAAGGGAAGCACTCACCAACCTACCTCAAGCAATGTGCCTCTTGTTTGGCTTAACCTACGCACTTCACCTGCAGCACCCAAAGTGCTTGAAAACACGTTTACCTTCATTCAGCAGGCAATGTGAAATTAAGGTAGAAGTGAGCTACCTCCAAAGGTTCAGAAGCTGAAGAATGAGCTAGCAGGGTAAGACCCAATTATGCTTATAGCACAGCTCTTCATGCCTGATTGTTGTACAATTACTTTGCAGTGATTAGAGCAAATAGGCTTGCAGTTGTTCATTTTGTATCTGATTCTTCTTGTGCTTGATGTGTCTAGTATTGTATTATTATTTTTTTTACAGAGGGCACATTTTAGGAAAGTTGCAAGTTTATTTTGACCAAATCTGCATAGATGTTCTTAATGCCTGCTTTGTTGTGTGTTTCTTACAGATGACTCTTATATCTTAGTTTATGCATGATAAGAAAACTTTTTTTCATTACATTTACATGTCAAATTGTGTTTTTCTAAAGTTAATTTGGCTTCAATCTGATTCATTGTTACTGACTTAATTCCAGAAACACTGTGACTACAGTTTGATACATTTTCATAAAAATTGTCTTAATGTTGAGGTGGAGATGGAAAAAAAAGTCTTAAATTCATATGGACACATTTTTTACATGTTTTGTCATTAATAAAATTCCATTATTGAAATATGTATTGCTGTATAATTGTTTTTATTTTAGTAATTTTAATCACAAGTTTCTATATTAAATTTCTGACCCATTTTGGGTTCCATTCAACCCAGCAGCGTAGTCATTTTTAACTAATAGTTGGGTTAATAATCACAACCCAGCATGCTGGGTTAAACGTGTAACCCAACTTGTTGGGTCAAAATAACCCAGCGTTGGGTTGGTCCCTTTTTGACCCAGCGCTGGGTTACCAAAATAACCCAAATTGGGTTGTTTTTAACCCAGCAGTTTTTAGAGTGTAGAGACCTTTAGTGATCCAAACAAGGGATTACAATGATAGACATCTTAAAGCACTTGTCCAGTGACCAGTATATGCACATGTTTTCCCTGTCTCATGCATAGAGGCAAATGCAAGGTGCTGTGGACAAAAGAACATTTTTCTTTTCTGGGGATCAATCAATACCCTAATTTATGTGGTTTTATGTTTGTTTATTTATGTTGATGGCCAGTTGTAAGTCATGGTTGGTCACCCATTTCTGCATGAACATAATTAATTCATGCTTTTCTTCTTACAACAGCACCTGTGTCAGGATTGACTGCAGCTGGGCTCATCAAAAGCCGGAGATTTTCGTGAACTTGACTTGGCAACTGTGTATGTGTTTGTATTTTGAGTTCTGGCAATTGCCACACGCCTGCGGGTTTGTTTATGTTGTCCCCCTTTAATTTCCCTTTTCGGCCACCGCGGCATTGTTTATTTGTATTTATTTATTGTTTATTTGTAATAAAACCCCTTCCCTGCATGTCCTGCCTCTGCGCTTCTCTCCCCCGTCAGCACGCAGTCATGACAGAATGCCAAAAGCGCAGAGGAAAAAGGCAGAGGAGAGGAAACGCCTCGAAGGACGCAGCCCGGCGCGACGAACGTGGACGCCAGGGGGGAGATGCGCCACCCGTTCTAGTGGAGCGGTTTCTCCCTGATGAGCCATGGCTCGCGGGGACGCGCGATGACGTCACCCCCTGGAGAATCCGCGAAACCTGGAAGCGACAATGTTGGCGGGTGAGTGGGGATGCGACCCCCACGATCTTCGCCATGTCGAGCCGGGAACTCTGCACTCTGCTGGCAAGGCTCCCCGTGGACTGGGATGACACGGACAACGACAACGAAAGCACCGGATACGCGAGTTGGGCTCCACGAGTTGGGCTCTGGGGGTGAGAAGCGACAACAGCGGCATCCCTCCAGCGAGGAGGTGGGCAGGCTCCAGCCCGAATGGCCAGAGTACTGCCCATGGGAGATGATCGCACCCTGGGTCCAGAATGCCAGCAGGGTGGACGACCCTAGGAATCACCAGTGGGAGGACACAGATAACGAAAGCGACAATCTCAGACCCAGCACGCGCGTCCGAGATTGTCGCGACGTCCGTGAAGATACACGTGACTTCCGAGTGTACGAGGTCGACACGGACTACGACAAGGATGATGCCGGGTGGGCGGTCGGTGCAAGGATGGCTCCGCCCATCGTGCCCATCCAGAATCGTTGCGAGGTCCGTGAAGACACATGTCACTCCCAGAGGTGCGACAACAGGGAGGAGGAAGACGGCGATGCGGGGGTAAGCTGGTGGAACAGGGCGACAGGAGGTGCCCAGCCCCGTGTGGGACATCCCAATGGTCCCGGGACCCTTCAGTGGGGCAGCAGACGCGGATGAGATCACCACCATCCTCACGTGTCTGCCTGGGTCAGACAGAAGGAGTTTTCGGGACTTCCTGCAGCCAGGGATCAAAATCTGCCTTTCCAGCACCAAGCAGGATCTGGGGCAAGAAGACCCGACATCCTGGCGGGGCCCCCTGAGGAGATCCCGGAGAGCCCAGAGAGATGACCCTCTCTTCTGTTTGCCAGCAGGGACGTGCAGCGAGAGGGGCTGCATGGTCCCAGAAGGCACCAGCCTGGGGTGCCTGGAACGGTTGCCGGAGGCTCTGGGACCACCTCCCTGCGCAGTGCAGGGAAAGACGCAAGACACGTCAGACGGGACGTTCGGAGACAGGGCCCGCACGTACCCGGATGAATCGGCCCTGATTTTTGTGTGCAGGTCCGAGGGTCCGGGGCAGCCATGCGGGACCAGAGATACAATTATGAAGCAATTTGTTTCTCATGAAATGTCTTTATGTGTTCATAAAAACAAATGATACTTTTTATTGTGAGGAAGAAGTTACCAGGTGGCTGAGGTCACAGCGGATTCCGGCAAGACTTCTGACATACAGTTATAAAGAGAGAATATGGAGGAAAGAGGTCTGAACCATCAAAATATGGCAGTCCAGGGAATCCCTCATAGACAACCAGGGATTGATACTGGGAGTTTTTGTTGAGTGAACACTGGACTTTTGTTAGTCATTTTCTCAAAAGCAACATTCACTGAGTCACTAATTTAAAAAAACTTTCATACAGTTTCACTCCCTTCAGTACTCATCCATGTAGGTTGTGAATCCAAATGTTATTTGTTGAATGATTTGGATGATACTTTACCTGGAAAGAACCCATGAGCAACAAGAGAGACAGTAGCTGTGAAGAGAACCTTTTTTTCCTGGTTCGGTGTGATCATGTGACATGCTTGGCCCTCTGCTGACCCCATCTGATAGTCACCTGCTGGGACTCTAACACATTACCTGGAGACTAATTCATTATACACAAGTGGACTGCAATAACCTTGTAATCCATTGTAATTCAGTGCTGACCAGAGGTTCCCCTTTGCCAATTCTTGTTAGAGTGAGTTTTTTTCCTTGCCACTGTTGCCTCTGTGAGTACTGTTCTTTTTGTTAGGCGCTTTGAGACAAAGTACAGTGTAAAAAGCACCATCTATATAAATATTCTGGTTGCTGTGCCGGTTCCCAATTTCTCCACAGGAAAAACAAGGACCAAACCGGCCCCGAAGACAGGTAGCTTTAGAAGCGAAAAAGTTGTAGAACCAAAGTCCAGTAATACAAAATTTCAACCATATCCTGTCCAATATAAATTCATTGCACCAGCAACAGTGTTCTGGAAATGAGGTACACGTGTTTCTTGGTGCTGGTACCAAGCCCGGATAAATGGGAGTCTTGAGTCCGGCACAGTATCCAGTGTAAATATTTGCCACATGTTTGTGCGGACAGCCAGACCAGTTGGCTGTGGCGACCGCTGAAGGAAGCAACAGAAGAGAGATGACATCTATATTCAGCTGTAAAACCTCTGTTCTTGTGATTAAAATTTCAACATTAAAAATAAAATACACACAAGAATCCATTTAGTGTGCTTTATTTGTTACAGTGCAGACATTCATTATTACCACATTTTGGGGACCCCCTGTCCTCAAAAATGCAAAGTAAAGGACATGCATGTAAACATCCCGTCCAAAAGATGAGGACTCTGTTCACCATGAAGAACCAGTGCTAGTAGGGATCATGGAACCTCTGAACTGTGACTCCATATTGCTGGATCTGCTTGCTGGTTCTATAGTGGAAGCAACGTCAAAAAAAGACCAAATGAATAATCTACACAATTTATGGTTCAAGTATTTGGAAGTTCAGTGTCAAGGCGGATCCCGTGAAGTCATGGAGCGCTTGAGGACACCCGGAACACTGAGTGCAGGCTATGCCCCTGTGATTCCCTGCATCTGTAGCCCTCCGTTAACTTGAACTTATACCTGGGTCCTCCTTCTTCTGTGTCCTAACATTCTATAACATTGTTGGTATAACTATAGGTACTATGTGTACTAACACCCAACTCTCAGGCTCAATGTGAAATTGCTCAAACTGAAACAGATTTAAATGTGGCTCTGTGAAAAAAGCATTAGTTTTACAAATGTATGGCATGCATATGGCTGTAATATAATAGAGTAAATACATTACGTAAATTCAGATTCTGATTACCTTTGATTACAGACACATTTACCTGCAATAAAATTTCCTTGACATGTTCCTTGTAAACAGACATCTCACAATATCCACATTTTCAGCCCACTGATCACAATGTACTCTAAATGAGAAAATAATGTGATTTGTGTGTTCATCTATGAAAAACTGTATTACAGAAAAATAATTAATTAGGCCTATTTCAATATGCTTCTTAATTTTTTCCAAAAATTACAATGTTTTATGTTGTTATTGTTGGAAAATAGCATTATCACTGACATAAAAACTGTAGGATAATATAATTTTAAAAAATACCTGATTATTTTGTGGTTGGAGTCTATGTGGAAAAAAGACTGGCACTGGATGTCAACTTTACTTAAGGGTATCCAATATCTCATAGAGACCTGGCATTCATGCATTGATGGCTCTGACCTTCTCATCCAAGACATTGTCAGGTATGTCAGAGTAGCATTTTCTGACTCATTTATGCTGACTCATTTTCCTGTACATGGTGGGCCTACATATGCCACTTTTTGAGAAACTCCAATTTCTAAAAGCTAATCAGAGGCAAATATTCAAAACCAATAGACTCTCTGCTGACTACGGCACAAAGCCTATTGTAGACCATTAAAAAAGGGGGCCATTTCAAGGGGTCCGGCAAAGCAGAAATTAATTAAAAATGTTTCAAGTCAGGTGTTCATATTATACATAAAAGTGACCTTATGGATTAGGTTTTGTTCAGTTGCTTACAAATAAATAAATAAGTGATTGTCATTGTGATACAGAGCAGCACAGCACACGGTGCACACAGTGAAATTTGTCCTCTGCATTTAACCCATCACCCTTAGTGAGAAGTGGGCAGCCATGACAGGCGCCCGAGGAGCAGTGTGTGAGGACGGTGCTTTGCTCAGTGGCACCTCAGTGGGACCTTGGCGGATCGGGATTCGAACCAGCAACTTTCTGATTATGGGGCCACTTCCTTAACTGCTAGGCCACCACTAACCTACATGCATTTGTCCAATCTCTAGTGACCTGGACAGCATCAACCTGACAACCATTACTCAGACTCAGTTTATGGTTTAAATCAGACATTTGTAAAAGCTACTTGCATGCACAGTCTTTTCACATTAAACAACAACAGGATATACATTCATATGTGCTGATGCTTAGTATTAGACATATGCTTAGACATATCATTAATATATTCATAAGGTCCACGAGACTATTAAAAGGGATTTTGCATTTTAATGACAATTGCAAATGTTTTTTTTAATTATTGCTGTCACTGCTGTCTTAGTTGTCCCATAATTGGCAAGCTGTTAAATAAAAAAGTTATGCTCAGTCAGCCTGAAACAGTCAAGAAGAAGTTTTTATAAAATACAGCTCCTCCTATGTGTTTCAGTGGTGAGCAGACAGAGTTTCTCTCTGGACAGTATTAAATGTGCCTTTGTTAAAAAGAGGGTCTGTGATAAGAGCTTTTCCATACTATCAAAATTCTACATCAGGCAGATTGAATTTCGGTGCTTATGGCAGTCAGCAGAGGACATTGCACTGATTCCTTGCGAACACTTTTTTTCAACAAGATCACATTTCAACAAAGGTCTTTTAATACCAAATCACATGTTTTACTGGTGAGACTGAATGGCAAAGTGCATGTTAATTTGTTTATTATGATTTGAAAACGTGAGCGATTAAGAGAATGAGAGGGATTCTCACCATACTGGACCTCATCTCCATATTTTCATTTTATTTCAGTCTTTCTGGCCAGTGAGGCAGCAACAGCAAATGCATCTGGAGAATAATCCATTCCCACAGTTCTGCAGGAAACAGAATTTCATGATTTTCTTGCTGGCACAGTCTCCAATCATCTTAGAGTTTATAAAAGAACTGAAATCTGGGCATCAGCCTGCAATAAAATTCTACTGTTATCTCCAAGGTTTTCAAAATCTGAATGGAAGGCCATATTCTTTTATTGGGAGGAAAGGGTTCAAACAGGTAGTTGTAGCTTGTTCCAACTTTTTTTCATGGCCCCACAAATGCAAATCAACTACAGGCAGCTTTACTATTTTCTGAAAGCCACAGGGATGTATTTTCAAATATATTTGTATTATAATTCAGGCTTTAAACCTATCCCAACCTAATCACAGTGTGTATAATGACTGTGTGTGTGGGGGAGCATAGGAGTGTACTCTCACCATCCTAGCAGTTCTTTCATGTACTGACACATTGCCAGTGTATGTTGTGGAGAATGATGTTGAGTTGGTAAAGGTCCAATCTGAATATTGCACTGGTCCGTTGTTTACAGCTCAGTTTACAGAGATGTCCATGTCTGGACTGCTTATGTCCTTTTCTTCTTATTTTTTTTCATGTCTTATTTAAACTGACTGCCATCAGGGAAATATCTTTCAGCGCTTTCTTCTCCTTCTGTTGGGCGCCCCCACTCTTCTTGCCATTTAGTGCTGGTAGTTTGCTCTCCGTAATCCAAACCAGTTTGCAAAGGATGGGCCCACTTTCTGCTTGACATCAGAGAGTCTAGATTTCTCCTGCCCTTGAACTTTCTGAACATTCTCCTCAATTTCCAGCATTACCTTCTCCTCAATGGATTTCACTGTCAACAACATCAAATTCTCGACCTCTTCCATCTCACCTTGGCTGTTTGTTGCACCAAGGCTTGGACATTTCCCTTGGAAGAGAAGCACTGTGGCAGAAGAAAGAGCCTCAGAGACTTTCCTATGCATGCCTTCAACCTTAGTTCCAGAAATGAAGTTTTTTTTTTTTGGAATGCCTTGGTGTCCATTTCTTGTCCCAATTAGACCTCACCATCGCTTGTCTAAAGCATTGCCCTTGTAATGCAAACCTACCACAAATTAGCCCTGTTGCATCAGAGAATTCCTCCTTTCTCCAGAGATCTGGGTACAGACCTTCCTCTGCCAGTCTGCTGTGTTTGTTATGGTGGGATTCTCCATGTAGTGGGTGCTGAAGCTCTGGCTTTGGGACTTCCGTAGTGAGCTGCAATGGGAGTCAGATTCAGGTTCAGCATTAGCTTGTGCTGGTAGGAAGTCCAGATTTCTTTCTAGTGAGACTGTTGGAACCATTTTGGAGATGACATTGATATGATCTTTTTCTAGTTTTTCTGGATTGATAAAGCTTTTCTTCAGCACAGGTGCATGGTTTGCTAAAGTCTTTAAACCAATTATAATGTGAGGTGATGTTGGTCAGAATGGTGGGCTTGCCTCTGAGGGGAGACAGTTTCATACCCAGTGTCAGCCGCTGGAAATTGCAGGAATTTCTTTGCACAGGGGTTCATGTTAATTGCAGGATGGTGGTAGTAGCTTGTGGAGGTACTCTGACAGGTTTATGTGCTGGGTGTTCTCCCACTGTTTTATAGGCTTGAGATGAATTGTAATAATTAATAATTTGGTTGTATGAGAAGAGAAGTGGTGCACCTTGGTGGTGGTGGAGGTGATGGGTCTCTGAACTGATTTTTGCTTGTTTCATACTGTACATTTGAAATACAGGATGAATTCATGCCACATTCATTCTGCTTATAATTGATCAGATTGTGGGTTCTACAAGGAAACTTTGGGAATCTGGACAACTTTACTGGAGAATTACTGGAGACATTTCCCTGCAGTGGTGCTCTCCTGAAAGCTCATAGTACCCACACATGAATCAGTACTGGAGCTGTTGATTACTTTGAGAGGAGACCATTTCCATTGTTCTGGTACCTTTGTGCTTTTTAGTGACTTGGCAGAGGTAGGGTGTATAATGTGCACAGGAGGAACTGAGTGGATGTCCTGGCACTGGCTGTGATGAGGTTTGGTAAGCTTGTATTCTCTTAACTTCTGCTTTTGGTTACTTTACTGGAGCATGCAGGGTGGTGTTGCATGTTATTTTGGTGTTGTTCACTCTCTGCCGACTAGGTTGGGTTCCTCCTCATACTCAAAAGGTGGGGAATCAATCAGGTGCTGAGCTGAATAAGCTGTTCATCAAAATTGCAGAGAGCATCAATGACTTTGTCTAATTGTGCAGTGTTTGCCTCTTTGTGGGGGCTTTGTCGACTATTAGCTGACTGGACTCCAGGACTGTAGTGGGAACATCTTATCAGTTTCCACAGACAGACATTTGGCCTTGTTCCTTGGTTGCTTGGATATCTGGCCAGTGTTCTTGTCCTTTGTATAGTGGTGTGATTGAGGGTCAGAAAGATCATTTGTGTCCAACACATGTACAGAACAGTCAGATTCAAGGTGCAGCACAGTTGGTAATAGTGCTGTGGTCATAGATTTTTTGGGCACATCATCGCCAGTAAGCTTCTCTGGCATCTCTTTTGGGTCATAGGGAATGCTACCATCTCCCTTCCAGCCCTCCCAGCTGCAGAGGCTGTCAGCAATGCTATGTGAAAGTTTCTTGGAATAAAATAACTGTCCCTGGAACCACTCATCATCAGCCTCATCTAAGTCATACACAAACTTCCTGTTGCATCCTCCTCCACGTTCACTAGACATAGCAGTGTGAGTGGGTTGATGGGCACATGGCTCTCTGGGTTTCATCCCTAATGAATATATTCCTTCATTAGAGTGCATGCAGTCTATACAGTCAGATTTGGATGACTGTTTTGGGTGACGGAGCTGCAACTTCTTAAGGCCCTCTAGAATCCTGCATTCCTTCCTTCGTGTGAGGAGCTGTTCATCCAGAATGGTGCACATGTTGCTGGGTGTGGATGAAGCCAAACCTGAACTCTTCTCCAACGTTTGAGAGAACTGCAGAGCCAATGGACGAGAGGGAGTGGATAGAATCCAACATCAGCTGCCCAGAGGCCTGAGTACCACAACAGTCATTACAACTACAATCTTAGACTTGCTGAGTATGTTCAAACATGTGGGTTTGCACCCTATAACATTCCCCAGGAAATTGGAACGGCATCTTATTCTGCAGTGCACCAGTGATTTGGCTGGAGAGCGAGATCATTATTTTGACAAGCTGTTACACAGACTGCAATTACTGATCTCCAGTTCTCAAAACAGCCTAATGCAGACGTTCATCCTATGAGGCATGGCAGGTCGGTGCTAAAACTCTTCAGACCCTATTTGCCAGGTGGTGTGGGAGAGCTAGAAGGACATGAGTGCGTGCAATGTTTTTTGTACGTTTATTACCAGTTTGGAGCAGGGGTCTGTCCAAGTGTATGAGCCACTGGAGAAGTCGCTGCAGGGACTGGAGATGGAGATCTCACTGCTGCTGCAGCTGCTGTGTCCAAACACATGGCCTTGTGATGAACACAGACTCAGCAAGCTGGAGCACTTCACCATGGGGAGGCCTCGGCCAATCAGCTCCTGGGTGGATTTTTTCAATCAGTCCCACCAAGAAAATTGGTATAAAGTGCTTAAACAGCATCCATTTCGATTAGCGAATGTTCTCATCAGGATACAGTAATTTTACATGAATGCAGTTATTCATATCTGTTCATGCTCAGCCTCAGTCCACCATGCAAAACCAGAGAGACTGAAGAAAAACATTAATGTGAAAATTAGTTTTAACATTTCAAGCCAAAATCATGTCTAAACTACTACTTCGTAACAACGCACACACACATACACACATATTTATGCTATGAAGTCTAGCATAATATTGGATGGAAATGAATATTGTAACATTGCAGAAACTTGTTGAAATAATGCCATAATCATGCTACTGCAATCAACGCTAAAGGCAGTCCAAAAAAAAATTGACTTTTTGGCAATGTATTTTTTACTGGTCCCGCATATTTTGTAACATGCAGGCCCGCACTCATAATTATGTAAATTAGTTTGCTAAACGTTTCTTTATTGATATTGTAATATTGCCTCCTACAATCATATGAAAAAAGTTTGTAATTTCTGATGTATTTGTAAATATATAAAACTGTTACCACTAATAAGCATGTTTTGATTATTACAATTATTATTAATTCTGCAAAGATAAAAGGTGTATCGATTTAGGTTAAGCAGAAGACCTGAGATATGAGTCAAATATCAGATTATTGACATCTAGTCGCTAAAAATCCAGAAATACAAGCATGTGCATTTATGAGAAGAGCATTTTAGAACTGTAATGCATAATACATAAGGTTAGTAATGTATTACAGTCTGCTCCAGATTTCAGGAACCAGGAGCAATCGATGGGGTTGCAGTAATATGACAAGGCTTCAGTCTGACCTGTACCATGACAACCCCCTCACAACCAACCCCCACCCCAGCACCAACTCTCTCATGCCCTCGCACGCAGACACACCATACACAAACACAAAAACTTCAGCAGCCCTGAATAGTGCTTCCAATGTCTGTAATAATTTCACTTTAATTGCTTTATGGCCGGGATAATTTGTGAAGATTTACTTTTTTATTTTTTAGGTACACAAGTGTGCATGTATGCATGCACTCTCAGATGTGGAGGGAATTTGTTGTTTTGTAACAGTCGTAGGTCTCCACTTGACAGAGGAAGTGGGAGTGAAGCTTCTCAAGAAGAGAGAGAATTAAGGATTATGGGAAATAAAAGTCTTCTAATTATGACGAGATGGCTAAAAATGTTTGATGATTAATTAAATCTAATATTAATATGTAATACAATATTTGGTATTTGGTATTTTTTATAAAAATGCCACTAGAGTTACATCCATAAAACATTAATCATAATGTGGAAAAAGTGAAAAATTTTAGCATTTTATTGTTAATTTTATTTATGTACAAATGCCATTGGTTAGAATTTGAAGGCTTATACAAATCAAAATTGTAACATAATTAATCTTTCACAGATATTTAAAAAATCACTAACACTCACTTACACATCGTTTAACAAATTTTGTATTTCTATTTGTGTTATTTGAGTTGGGTCTTTTGAGCATATTTCAATATTAGGAGGTTGATGTGTATTTCTTACAATTGTGGCTTTACTGCAGTGTGCAGCAAAAAAAACTCCAGAATCATCAGCAGCTCTCCCAGAGCCACTAATCGTTTTATTTAATGCCATTTCCCTGGGTTCACAAGGAAATTTAAATGGAAATTCAGTCCCCTTTACAGCTATGACCCACACTGGGGCCGATTCGATACTTTTAAATCAAACCCATTAATGTCATCTGTGAGAAATAATTAATGTGAATGGAAAATAATTGCATTTGGGAGTATGGGACTTCTTTGATATTCATATTTAGATCAATTATTTTCTTTTATTGTCTGTTCAGCAGGGGAGGATCCAAAGTCAGTACAGTTACCCGCATTAATCTACACCTGATCACTGAAGGGTTGCTTGATGCACAAAATCAAACAAACCATGCACCCCTCCAAGGGAAACTCTGAACTCCTCTGTCAGATGTTGTATCTTCAAATTGAAATGAATGCGTGTCTGTAGCGCAACATGGTCAGATTACCTTGATTTAGTCAGGGTTACCTTGAGGAGTGCCAGTAAAAGAATGCAGTGCTCCCTACCTTAGTATCAATTATTCCTTTTTGTCCTTATTTTCACAATATTCCCCAAATTCTTTTCCAAAAACAAAAGAAAAAAGTACATACGTACTTGTTAGTATGGAAGTCGATCTGTGTGAATGTGTATAAGAACTGGTGTGTGTGTGTGAGGAGTGTAAAATTGCTGTGTAATGGGGCATGAGACTGTGATAAAATTTGACCACTGTGTGTTATTTACCCAGGGACCAAATGTCTTGCTTTTTGGGCAAAATGTTCCTGCAGAAAAAATATTAGTTTTCTATCCAAAGTAATAAACCCAGTTTTATTAAAGGCTAATCATTCATTAGTTGGCCCTTGGTAGGTAGAATAGACATTTCTTAATGTCTATTCATTCTAACCTGGATATAGAAATATAGTCTTTATGCGATGCTCCCCTGTAGTGTTTAATTGTTATAGTTCATATGTGTATTGGACTTTGCTGTCCGTTACAATTGGTATTTTAATTTTTTTTATGTCTTAATTTTTTTAATGTCTTAATTCAAGGATGAAAGAGTGCTTTGTTTCTTGTTATATAACTGTAAATATATGTCTTATATAGCTGCTCAGTGTACAGTGTTTCCATGCTTTATTTTTTATAGCAATATGATGTGCAACCGTCTTCTATGTGCAAAACTGTGTAATGTTCATATCAGGAGCAATTCTACAGATTTTATTTAGACATATTAGATTTTATATTGCTTGTGTCGCTGTGTCTTGTGTCTCACTTTGTTCTTGTGTGTTGTGGCAGTCATTACATGAGCAATACAGTTTTCTGATTTTATATAATGCATGAATTCTTAAAACAATCCATCTGATTATTTATTATTATTAGTTATTAGTATTTATTAGGAAATATGACTCCTTGTTTTGAGATTTCTGTGATCAAACATTCAGAATTCTCTCCTTTGTCTGTATTTTAAAACCTGCCATACACAAGAGCCCCCCCCCCCGCACACACACACACACGATAGCAATATGCATGAAAATAATATATACATTACAATTTTTATTAAATTAAGTATGTATACATATACAACATTTACATTGTAATACATAGTGTGTATCATAATTTTGCTTCCTGTAATGCATGAGTTACAGTAATTATGAAAATGAATCCAAACCAGCCCTTCTCATTAAATGATTTTGAATATCACACAAAAACAACATGTGAAAAAAAAAATCTGTTGCAAATCACACAAGTAATTAATATTTTATACCTGAATTAATGAGATTGTGTCCACACTGTCTCATCAGTAATCAACGGGCTTCAGATGTGGATTGACTTGAACACGACTCCCTTTTATTTTACTGCTAATGAGCTTCTGGGAATGCGTGTTTCTGCCTGCCGCTGGCTATGACTGAGTGAGGAAGTAAATAGTTGAGATGGAGTCTTTGTGTGTCAGTGTGGGACTTTTTCAAAAGGCCATAGGTGATTCTGTCTCCAATTGCAGAGGATTATTTTACAGGGCAAGGTCCCGTATCAGATGTGCTAGATGTCCAGACGTGGAGATAAAATCCTGAAGAATTCCTCTCCAGCTGCACTCTTCTGCATCTTCCCATCTCCTCTTTAGCACCAAATATATTCTTGGCTGGTTCCCTTTTCATCCACTCCTCCTTGTTCTCCCATTTCTGTCTCTCTCCTCTCAGGAGGGTAGTGGGTGACGAGAGTGGGTCTGCAGGCTGATCTTATCACAGAGTACCATATTTCTGCTTCTCAGCAATCATCAATGATTCAGTCAATAATGTCACCAACCCTGAAAGGGAAGAGGAGGCGGGCAAGGGAGAACACGCCTTCTTATACGTTCCCTGCACGGACATCATGTCTCAGCTCGGCTGCAGCACCATGGCAAAGTGACTCAGTGACTCAAGGTGTTAACATGAAGAAGAGGGAGGAGTAAGAATTCACCAACGCACCTCCACTCCACATTCTATGGTCCACATTCTTTGTCTCTTCACTTGCTCCCACTCAGCTGCTACCTTGCAGCAGCTCCATCTGTGCCAGGGTGACAGCCACAAATGTCCAGACAATCAGACATTTAATTACACTGAGCCTATGCCAGCCTGATGTGAATAATCGCAGCAAATGACACAGCCTTGCTCTCCATTACTTAATAGTATTTCACAGAACACCAGGTGAAAATTATATGACTTATTGGTACACTGTGACATTCAGTAAACAGCGGTTGTCCCCTCATTAGTCTCATTTGAAATTCGTCAGTGTGTAAAGTGGGCTCTGGAGAGAGTAATCAGTGAAGTGGATAATATTCATGGAAGCGCGCTGTGCTGCACCCACTGAAGCAGCACCAGTCTGATGGTGATCTGCCCATCCGAGGGAGACATTTAAACTGTGTCATGAGTCCCTGGGGATTTTTCATCAGACCCCTGCAGAAAAACAATGTTCAGCCCAGCACTTGCTGGAGGTTCTTCACACAGACTGGGAGACAGCAACCCGGAAGCGGAAGTGACAGCAGGCCGTGTCCAAAAACTGTCCTAACCGCCGGCCCAGACCACGACCATCTGAAAACGCAAACCCAACCACGCCCATGTTGATCACACCCCCAAGCCATGCCACTGAAACAAACCACTCCCATACCCAATGTAAAGACCAGATTGACCACGCCTACGTGCAGAAGCACCATGTTAACCCCATGTATTACCATGACCAAGCCATGCCCATTAACTGAAACACGACTTAACCCATGTTCCCTCATCTGCCATGCCACATTCTCCAAACAGCACTGCCCCTTTCTTGCCGGGGGTCCCAGACTGCTACCATGACCTTGCCACTGTCTTCGATAAAGACAAAGCGGCGGAGCTACCCCCCATAGATCGTACGACGAGAATGAACTGCTCCCCAGTGCCTTCCCACCGCAGGGCTGTCTGTACTAACAAAGGGCGATGGATGAGTACATTACATCCTCCCTAGCTAGTGGCATAATCCATCCTTCCACCTCTCCCGCCGCTGCCCAGTTCTTTTTTGTGGGGAAGAAATGCCCTTTGGCCTATCCAATAGCCAGCCGCCTTCAAGCCGCTAGTCAATGATGTGCTTAGAGACTGGTTGTTTTTGTCTACCTAGACAACATATTAATTTACTCACCCAACCTCTCAACCCACATCTTCTACATCTGAAAGGTCCTCCAGCGCCTCTTCATCAAACTGGAAAAGAGTACTTTACATGCATCCAAAATTTCCTTCCTGGGTTTCTACATCAGTCCCCAAGGAATTGTCATGGACCCCGTCAAAACAACAGCCGTCACCAATTGGCCCCAAAAAAAAAATTATGATGTCGGAAACAGAGAAGTCCCTGGCCATGAAATTGGTGCTAGGACAATCCGTCCTCCCCCATCCTCACACAGCCCTTTGCACTGGACGCTCATGCAAGAGGTTATCGCAGGCCATGCACACCACCCCCCACCCTGAACAGTACCTCCCAACCCCACGTATGTCTCACCCCCTCTCCATCCACGGGTCCTACAATGGGGGCATGACACACCTCTGGCCGGATACTCCGGACGTCAGCGCATACTGACCAACATTCGTTTTGGTGGCCATACCTTGGACGTAAAGGCATACATCACTGCCTGTTCCACCTGCGCCTCACACAAGGCGGACACCCAGAGACCACAAGGCCTTCTCCTTCTTCTATCTCGCCCCCATCGCCCCCTGTCTGCATGGAGTTCATCACCAGATTGTCACGATCGAGGGGTATGACCACCATTATGGTCCTCGTTGACCGCTTTTCAAAAATGGCCCGGTTCATTGCCCTTCCTGGACTCCCCACCGCTGCCCAGACTGCAAACATTGTCCTCCAGGAAGTGGTGCGGCAGTTCGGGCCCCCAGTAGACCTCCTATCAGACCGAGGCCCCCAGTTCATTGCCAGGTTCTGGCGTCACTTCTGGGGACAACTGGGGGTGTCAGTCAGTCTGTCTTCTGGGTACCATCCCCAATCCAACAGCCAGTCCGAGAGGATCAACCAGGAGGTGGAAACTTACCTCCGATGCTACTGGGAACCCGCTTTGTTTGTCCTTCTTGGGGTGACTCAACGCATCAACACTGTGGTGTACCTGGTGGCCATCCCACGCACAATGTCCATCACCCCAGTGTTCCATGTCTCTCACCTCCGCAAGGCTCTCTCGTCCCCTTATTGCTGGATGGTGGGTTATTTTTTAAATTATGAGAAAAGCAGAAAAAAACATTTCTTCATTACCAGATACACTCGACCCACTACAGTTTGCGTACCGTCCCAACCGATCCACAGACAACGCCATCTCATATCTCCTCCATACTGCACTCACCCACCTGGACACTCGCAAGAGAAATTATGTTAAAATGTTTTTCATTGACTACAGTTCAGCATTTAACACAATAATCCCTTCCACACTCACCACCAAGCTGGAGCACCTGGGACTCAGCTCATCTCTCTGTCAGTGGATCTCCAATTTCCTAACCGGGAGACCACAGGCAGTAAGGATGGGTGGACATGTCTCAGCCTCCATCACCCTCAGTACTGGAGCCTCCCAGTGCTGTGTTTTGAGCCCCCTACTGTACTCCCTGTACACATACGATTGTACAGCCACTACTAACTCCACCACCATCATCAAGTTTGCTGATGACACTGTCGTGGTGGGCCTGATCTCTGACAACGACGAGACGGCCTACCTGGAGGAGGATGGAAATCTGGTGAACTGGTGCCAGAGGAACAATCTCCACCTGAACGTCAGCAAGACAAAGGAGTTAATAGTGGAGTTCCGTTACCTCGGTGTTAACATCACGCAGGACCTGTCATGGTCCTGTCACATCAACACCGTGGTGAAAAAGGCCCGGCAGTGTCTCTACCACCTCAGATGCCTGAGAGACTTCAGACTGCTCTCCAAGGAGCTCAGGAACTTCTAGAGCATCCTGACGGGAAATATCTCAGTCTGGTTCGGGACAGCACCATGAAGGACAGGCGAGCCCTACAGAGGATGGTTCGATCAGCCGAACGAATCATCCGTACCAAGCTCCCTGACTTTCAATCCATCTACAGCAAACGGTGCTGGACCAGGGTCAGGAAGGACCTTAGCCACCCCAACAATGGACTCTTCTCTCTGTTGCGATCAGGGAAGTGTTTTCGCTCCCTGAAGTCCAACACAGAGAGAATGAGGAGGAGCTTCTTCCTGCAGGCTGTCCGAGCTCTCAACAACAACAGTACATAGAACTCCAGCACTTTCACCATTAATCAGTCTGGACTCTTTGCACAAAACACTTTGCACAAATCACTTTGCACAAAATCACTTTGCACAAAATCTTTGCGCTTTTTAATTTACTGCTCTTTTTTTATGGCTCTTTTCTTTAAACATTGTCTTTCACTCATTTGCACGCCTTCACCCCACCAGTTACACATATTTTATGTTAAAGACGTAAAAGTGTAATATTTGGTTATGTTTGCAATATTTGCATATTGGTTAATTGTATACTTGCAACATTTGCAATACTGTGGTCTGTAGCAGTCGCAAAAAGCATTTCACTGCATATCATACCGTGTATGTGTCAGGATTGACGGCAGCTGTGCTCAATACCGGTGGCCAATCCTGACGGCGCATAAATGCCGGATATTTCCGTCCCTTCCAGGTCTGCGGCATTTTCGTGGACGTTAGTGCACGTATAGTATATGAATGTGTATTTTCAGTTCTGGCAATCGCCACACGCCTACGGGTTAGTTTTAGTTTTTCTTTTTGTAGTTAAATTGTTTTCGGCCATCGCGCCGCTGTTTATTTGTATTTATTGTTTATTTGTATTTATTGTTTATTTGTTAATAAAACCAGCATGTCAGACCTCTGCGCTTCCTTCCCCCGTAAGCCCGTAGTCGTGACAGTATGACTATGTATGTGACAAATAAAATTTGATTTTGAATTTGAAAAGATGTGCAGATGTGATCTGCAGAAGTAAAAGAGGAAGCAACTACAGGAAGCAGTTTTGCAGATACAGACAAGCAAAAGACTTGTCATCAACCAAAATCATCTTGAAGCAGTATGTCCTTTCATTACATATCAACATGTGTACTAGCATGCACACAATAATGTTGTGTTAAACTGAAAGTAACATCTTCTCATTTATTCACTTCCATTAATCTCAGAGATAGAGGAACATCATAACCACGCCATTTCAACACACTATATTCAGAACTCTACAGTTACCATGGAAACCACTTTCCTTCTCAAAACACATCAGTCTGATGTGAATGTGTCTGAAGACTTACCTGCAGCAGCAGGTCAGAAGCAAGAGGCCAAAGCTTCTGTTGGAAGAGAACACCGAGTGAGTGGTTCTGCTGCTCCAGATCAAACACACGCGTACGCAGCTTCATACACTTCTCATGCAGGTTCTGCACAATGCAAACACACACAGGGTGCACAATGTTAAATTTGTTGTGATTTGTTGTAAATTTGAAGTGCCTGGACAATGTGGTTAGCCACCTGAACATTGAAAAAAGGGAGGAAGAAAGAAGAATAACTTTTGATCTGGATCTGATATCTGATCTGATATTCATGTGAGGATGAAGCTGATAAAACCCACGGCTCATCTGATCATATGATCAGTGCTGTGATCCAGCGAGACAGACACTATGTACTATGTTCTATGTACTATATATGAGTGTTTATGATTCAGAGAGGGGCTAAGTGCAGGAATCCATTATCAGAGTCAAACAGCAGAAAGAGGAATGGTGCTGAATTTACATCGAATCGTCTCTCACCTCATCCAGGCAGTGTTCATACTGTTCCCTCTGGTTCTCATTCTCCCACGCCAGGGCAGAGTTTTCTTTCTAAACACACACACAGATGCAAGCACACACACACACACACACACACACAGCAAGGCTGTCAGAGTGACAAAAGATCTAATTACTTGCTTCAAGTGAGGCTCTAAATGAATCTGCTTGGGCTATAATCACCAAATCAACAGAGCATGCACGGTAATACACACACACAAACTCTCTCTCACTTTCTCTCTCAAGCTCAACACACACACATACACACACAACCAAATTCAAACACAGAAAAACCTTACATTAGAACAGTGCTCAAGAGCCCCTACTGAGCCAGTCAAAGGCAGCAGTGGGAAGACAAATCTTCCTGAACAGAGCAATAGGAAGAAACATTCAGAGGAAACCAGGCTCAATAAGGGAAACCCATCCTTATCTGATCAGCACCCTGTTTTGTTCATGCCACAGACCTAGTGAAGTGTGAAGAACATCCAGGGACTTCCAGCAAATTAAGACTTTGCAGAGTTGTGTTATGTTGCAGAAGTCCATTGAGGACTTCTTTATTAGAGTGTTACGGACATTTTCTTACTGCTAGGAAATATCACATTGACTTGTTGGACCAGAGTTGAGAGCTTTTATTCTTATACAAACAGACAAGTTAGCACAGCGGTACAGGATTGTCTGAAAAGGAACAGGCGGCCTGTTCCTTTTAAACAGTAGATATTAAAAGGCAGTTTTAGTACAGAGAGAGAGCTAAACTTTCCACTAGGCAACAGCATTTCTTCAAGCTGTTAGTGTTTGGTCAACATGTTCAACTGTATCTACAAAAGACCTTCAACATCACCTGTCTGCAAGTTCCAGCAGAAACAGATATGATAGTAGTTGAGCATTTTCAAATAGACCTTCTTTAGTGAATATTTAGACTAATGTATAACTTTCTTATAGTCTGACTTATGTAAGTAAAACTACAACAAAGTGAATAAAATGATTTTGAGGTCCAAGTGAACCAGAACTGATTACTTGATGGTAACGTGAAAGCACACTTTAAAAAAACACTGGGTTGTTTTTTTCAACCCAAATGCTGGGTTGAGACTGCTGTTGGGTTCATTTAACCCAATTTGGGTTGAAAATCGGTCTTGATCTATAACCCAGCGGCGCTGGGTTGGGAACGCAGACCTGAAAGAGAGCACGCACGTCACGTCAACTTCCAGGGACATCAGTGAGAGAAGCCGCCATTGTCTTTGCACATTGTTTTTAGTTTCTGAGAGGCAAAAAATACGTTTCTGTTAGAAACCCGGGGGGCTTTTCTGCAATTGGTGCCACCAATTTGTATTGTTGGTAGAAATCTTAAAGAAGAGTTCTTTGGTGTTCTTGATGGGTTGTGTCCAAGTTTGATGGAAGTTTCAAGAGGAAGACAGGTCGGATAGGAAAGCAACACACAAGGGGGGTTGATATTTCTCTTTTCTTCTTGTAATTATATTGATGGTTAGTTCAATACATAAACTTGTTCTCCCACCTTCCCTTGTGGTATTTCTCTATATGGACAAATAAACTGATATAAGATATATTTCCTTTGTTTTACATTCAAGTGTGTATAACACAAATGTATACCGCTTTGCAGAGCACAGAGCCAACAGCCATTAGATGCCTTGTCCTGTGAGGACTTCCAATCATTCTTGGAGATGACGCATCTATGTTATTGAAGAGCAGTTCAGTGAGTAAACCCTTTCTCCAATTGTACCATTCAAATATCAAATTGTCCAATATACCACCTACTGTCACAACATGAAAGTGCCTAAAATAAAACCTACATTGAATTATAAAATTTATAATATTAAATAATTCTATACAGCTGATTGTAGACAAATTGCTAACAGGGTAAAACATAATTATGCTTATAGCACAGGTCTTCATGCCTGTGTCTGGATTGTTGCACAAATACTTTGCACTTATTAGAGAAAATAGGCTTTCAGTTGTTCATTTTGTCTGATTCTTCTTGTGCTAGATGTGTCTAGTATTGTTTTGTGTGTTTTTACAGAGGGCAAATTTTAGAAAGGTTGCAAGTTTATTTTTACCAACTCTGATCCTTACTGCATAGTTGTTCTTAAGTGTGATGTTCTCTGCCTGCTTTATTGTGTGTTTCTTACAGATGACTCACATATTAGTATCTATGATGTTTATGTAGTGAAAAGTTTTCATATGTCAAATTGTGTTTTTCTAAATTTGTCTGACTTCAGTCTGATGCATTGTTACTGACTTTTCTGTGATGCGGTTTGATACATTTTCATGAAAATTGTCTTAATGTTGAGGTGCAGATGGGAAAAATGTCTTAAATTCATATGGACACATTTTTTACATGTTTTGTCACAAATACAATTGCATTACTGAAGTATGTATTGCTGTAGAATGGTTTTTATTTTAGTAATTTTAATCACAAGATTCTAGATTAAATTTCTGACCCATTTTGGGTTGCTTTCAACCCAGCAGCGTAGTCATTTTTAACAAAAGTTGGGTTAAAAATCACAACCCAGCATGCTGAGTTAAACGTGTAACCCAACTTGTCAAAATCCAGCATTGGGTTGGTCTCTTTTTGACTCAAAATTAACCCAAATTGGGTTTAATGGATTTAAATTATTAAAGTTACATAAAAGTGAGGAGGCGCAAACACTCTTGACAGGATTGGCTCCAGGTGATCGCTACAGCTAAAGCCATTTCTGACATCTGGTTAAATGGATTTAAATTAGTGAAGTAAAGTTACATAATGTGAGGAGGTGAGCAGCCATGACAGGCGCCCGGGTAGCAGTGTGTGGGGACGGTGCTTTGCTCAGTGGCACCTAGGCGGATCGGGATTCAAACCGGCAACCTTCTGATTACGGGGCCGTTTCCTTAACCGTTAGGCCACCACCTGCTGGAGAGGACGTCCACCACCCCCCATGCCACACACCCACCACCATCTCCAGCCACGCGCCCAGCCCCCCTGTGGGACGTCCCAGGACCCTTCAGTGGAGCAACAGGTACATGCCAGTCTTCCATAACATCCTGTGGTGTGTACTTTGCTGCTCTTCCCTCCCTTTCAGACACGGAGAAGATCACCACCATCATCACCACCATCATCATCATAAGGGTGGTAGTAGCCTAGTGGGTAAAACACTCGCCTATGAACCAGAAGACCCAGGTTCAAATCCTGCTTACTACCATTGTGTCCCTGAGCAAGACACTTAACCCTCAATTGCTCCAGGGGAGGACTGTCCCTGTAACTGCTGATTGTAAGTCGCTCTGGATAAGGGCGTCTGATAAATGCCATAAATGTAAAATGTAAATGTCATCACCACCGTCTGACTAGGTCAGCTGGGGCACAGCCCTGTGGCAGCAGGGAGAGACCGGCAGAATGGGTTTTCAGGACTTCCTGGAGAGACTGAGGGTGGAGTTTGATCAGCCAGAGCATGAGCCAGGGATCGAGCCCCACCACCACCCAGTGCCAGTCAGGATCCGGTGCAAGAAAACCCAGCACTGGCAGGCAGCGAGAAGGTCGCCCCAGAGAGTCCAGAGAGGGAGCCAGATGACCCTCTCTTCTGTCTGTCTCTGTCGGTGTGTGTGCGTGGCATTTGTTTCCGTATGTCACCCCCACTGCACCCCTTTATGTCCACCAGATGGCGACCCAGCAGCGGAGCCGAGCTCTAGGGAGGAGGTGAACGAGCCCCAAGGTACCCCTAAGTCCAGCTGGGGAGGTGCTCGATCCTGAGGGGAGGGTGGGTGGGCAAGCGACAGAGCTGGGTCTTCCGGTAGCCAGTACGGAGGGCGGGCCAGGCATGGGCGGTGTGCCATAGAGCCCCCCTGGTAGGCATGAGGACCCAGCTGGGACAGGCAGGAAGAGGGCCTGCTTGTCCCAATGGACGCAGAAGGGGCTAGCTGGATGGGTTGGCAAAGGCCCCACCTTGGCACCAGGGGTCCCAGAAGGCACTAAACAGGGGTGCTGTGAATGGTCGCCGGAGGTTCCGGGACCGCCTCCCTGCGCGGTGCAGGTAGGAAAGCTGGCCGCTCTGCCAGCGGGGACGTGCAGCGAGAGAGGTTGCATGATCCCATAAGGCACCAGAGAGGGGTGCCGTATGTGGTTGCCGGAGGCTCCGGGACCACGCCGGGGAGCCAGTCCGAGGGAGCGGTGCCGCCATGTGGGACCACGCCGGGGAGCCAGCTGTTAAAAGTCTGTGACTCCGCCCCTTCTGTAGAGGAGAAATTTTCGGGGACTCTGTTTGTGAACTTGACCTGTTCTTGTTAAAGTGTGTTTTCAGTTCTGGCAATCGGCACACGCCTGCAGGCTAGTTTATGTTCTCCCCTTTATTCACTGTTTTCGGCCACCGCGCCACCTTTATTTGTGTTTGTAAATAAATTCTTGTCTCCAGTATGTCCCGCCTCTGCGCCTTCTTCCCCCCTCAGCTCGCCGTCATGACAGCTCTGTACTGAAAAGAAAATGTGATGTATTATAATAAACAAAAAAAGAAAACGATGGCACGTTGGCCTGAAAACAAAATATGAAAAGGGAACTGTCACAAGGGCTGGACATGGCGAGGAAGAAGGACGCATATGTACTACATCACGAAATATAATAAAACAGGACAAACATGAAACTCAGGTCTGAACTCCTGACCCAGAGTGGCCCCTGCCAGGCTGGATCATGACCGGAACAAAAAAAGGCAGCATACAGAGTGTACTTCCCAACTACACACAAACAATGCACGACACCGACCTCTGCACACATTCTGACCTATGAAGGGTGAAATGTTACAAATGCATATTCTAATTTTTCTGCATTAGAAATTGACAGAAATTTCCTAACCCTAGCAATACTATTTTTGTGCAAACAGGCCATGCTGGAAATGTATTAACTGTAACTGTCAAATAACTGATCGATATCAAAATTAAACACTATTTTTTTTCTGATGCACTGGGACCAGCTGAGGAACCAGAACACTCAAACCTTATTCATCTAACAATCCAACTACCACCATCATGATCATACCCCTTCAGCCCAGATTACAGTCACAATATGTCAATTGTTCTCACACCTGCAGTGATTTCAGTAATATTATCAGCCACCTTGACAATGCAATGGCTAAACTTCAGCAGTCCACCTGCAATGTCTTTTAGTCTTGCCTTGGTCTTATTTGGTTTCTCTCAAGGTTTCTTTCTCAGGGTGTTTCTCCATGGTCTGCTCACTAGGACGACTTCTTTAACCTGCTGCATCTCTTTTATGCTTTGTGCCAATGTACATTGTAAAAAGTGCTTTATAAATAAAAAATTGAATGACTAAGCATTAATTAGTAAGGATGTATCATGATTTGGCTATAAAGATATGACAGGATGATTTATGTGGTATACAGATGATAATGATGATAGCCGTTTTTATGTTCTAAATGGATAAAAATTTCAGTCAGCATTGCCCGATTTTATAATGCCAAGTAATTATGCTAATAAGTGCTTAGACTAAGCTTTGAGGTCTGAAAGGTCATGAGTCGTAACTCCAGTGGCCAGAAAAATCCTTTGCCTGAGTCACCATGAAAGGTCAAGGAGACTCAAGTTATGACAGTGAACTTTAATGCATTACTTGCAGTTTTGAGAAATGGAAAGCTCACTTTCTCATTATGAGGTCAACAATGCTTCACCTTTAGGTTGTCAATCGATTGGTTGACTGAATGTCCTGCTCATCAGAATTTGGTTTGACAAATTAGAGGCAGTTCACCCGACCATGCCCTTTCTCAGATATCTGATTTCGTACATGCAACTCTTTACACTTTATTGTTGGATTCAACCTGTCACTACTGCAAAAAAAAAAATCTGAAATATTTGTATTGTTTCCTCTTTAATGCATTTTTACAATCTCCAAATCAACATGAAAAGATGCACTTACAAAGGTTTTTTGTACTGACAAGTTGATGCAACAACTCTGAAGCATCTTCCATCTTAATTTTCACTTTGTGAAAAACAATGTCAATCTCCCTAACATCACCAGACCTTAAACAATGAAAAATTGATAGTCAGAGGTCCCTAACCTACATAGTCACCTATGAACAAGAAAGCCACAAAGGAGTTTCTGCGAGGACTGTAATTTGAAATACTGACTGATACTGATTACTCTGGATATGAATGTCTGCTAAATGTCCAGAGGCATTTATCTCAAACTGGTACGTGTGATACTCAGGCTCAATAGTGGTATGCTAGGTAACCTCAGTGTGTTCAAATGTATTTATTATGACCAATATCCTTACACTATTGACAGTGTTTGACCATCAATAATAAATAATATATTAAGAATAAAATGACCTAATGTGTAAAGTAGTTACATAGACATACGCTACTGTTTTTAATGGCAGTTTTGTAAAGAATCTTTTGACTCATTCAGCTGATATGAAAACATCAACATCAATGGATCTGAAAGTTTATTGAGATAGAGTACAGGCCAGTGGTCTGGAGATAATACCCATGATGAGTGGGTATTTCATTAACTGGCTTATTTCAAATGCTAAGAAGAGACACAGGTGCACAACATTATAATATTTATATACAGGGAGTGCAGAATTATTAGGCAAATGAGTATTTTGTCCACATCATCCTCTTCATGCATGTTCTCTTACTCCAAGCTGTATAGGCTCGAAAGCCTACTACCAGTTAAGCATATTAGGTGATGTGCATCTCTGTAATGAGAAGGGGTGTGGTCTAATGACATCAACACCCTATATCAGGTGTGCATAATTATAAGGCAACTTCCTTTCCTTTGGCAAAATGGGTCAAAAGAAGGACTTGACAGGCTCAGAAAAGTAAAAAACAGTGAGATATCTTGCAGAGGGATGCAGCACTCTTAAAATTGCAAAGCTTCTGAAGCGTGATCATCGAACATTTAAGCGTTTCATTCAAAATAGTCAACAGGGTCGCAAGAAGCGTGTTTGCCCATTGAGACATACTAGCCCATTGAGACATACTATATGTGATTTTGGGCTATATAAGAAATAAATGTTGTTGTTGTTGTTGTGTGGAAAAACCAAGGCGCAAAATAACTGCCCATGAACTGAGAAAAGTCAAGCGTGCAGCTGCCAAGATGCCACTTGCCACCAGTTTGGCCATTTTTCAGAGCTGCAACATCACTGGAGTGCCCAAAAGCACAAGGTGTGCAATACTCATAGACATGGCCAAGGTAAGAAAGGCTGAAAGACGACCTCCACTGAACAAGACACACAAGCTGGGCCAAGAAATATCTCAAGACTGATTTTTATGGACTGGTTGAAATGAGAGTGAGTCTTGATGGGCCAGATGGATGGGCCCGTGGCTGGATTGGTAAAGGGCAGAGAGCTCCAGTCCGACTCAGACGCCAGCAAGGTGGCGGTGGAGTACTGGTTTGGGCTGGTATCATCAAAGATGAGCTTGTGGGGCCTTTTCGGGTTGAGGATGGAGTCAAACTCAACTCCCAGTCCTACTGCCAGTTTCTGGAAGACACCTTCTTCAAGCAGTGGTACAGAAAGAAGTCTGCATCCTTCAAGAAAAACATGATTTTCATGCAGGACAATGCTCCATCACACGCGTCCAAGTACTCCACAGCGTGGCTGGCAAGAAAGGGTATAAAAGAAGAAAAACTAATGACATGGCCTCCTTGTTCACCTGATCTGAACCCCATTGAGAACCTGTGGTCCATCAAATGTGAGATTTACAAGGAGGGAAAACAGTACACCATGGATGGCAGGCTTTTGAGTGTCCTTGCAAAGAAAGGTGGCTATATTGGTCACTGATTTGTTTTTGTTTTGTTTTTGAATGTCAGAAATGTATATTTGTGAATGTGGAGATGTTATATTGGTTTCACTAGTAAAAATAAAGAATTGAAATGGGTATATTTTTGTTTTTTGTTAAGTTGCCTAATAATAATGCACAGTAATAGTCACCTGCACACACAGATATCCCCCTAAAATAGCTAAAAATAAAAACAAACTAAAAACTACTTCCAAAAACATTCAGCTTTGATATTAATGAGTTTTTTGGGTTCATTGAGAACATGGTTGTTGTTCAATAATACAATTATTCCTCAAAAATACAACTTGCCTAATAATTCTGCACTCCCTGTACAACAAACACAAAATGTAACATGAAACTGACAAGAGAGGCTAAAATACAAACTAAAGATATTCTCTCAGCTGAGGTCTGAACTCAATAGAAACAGCAAAGATATAATGTGGGGCATGTATGCTGTGGGGCATGTAAGATATACAAGTTATGATGCAAGTGATCATAAAAAAGCATGACAGGGTCGACCTCTCTGCTGTTCCAGTGAACCTCAACATGGGCACATCAGTTAGCCTGGAGCTCATTACATTTTCCCAGAGCTGCTTGGCTGGCCAGACTACGGCAGGGACAAGTGGTGTCCCATGGGAGCACTGGTGGGCCGAGATCTTAGGAAGTCTGCTGCGAGTTCCCCGCATCAGCAACTCCGCCACCAACACCCAAGAACTCTCACCACTGATCTTGAATCATGTCCTGCACCCAGTGGCACAATGTCGCTACTAACCTCCTTTCTTGAACATAAACACTGCAGGTGTTGAGTTTATTATTATTGATATAATGATCACACAAACCATGCACAAACCATCAGCTTTGCGCAAAGGGGAGAGAAAGACCTCAGTCTCCTGCACAGCTTCTTTTATTTGAGTACATGTTGCACAATACAGCCTCTCAGTCCATATCATAAATATTGCAGTCAGATAACATGATGGCCACATCACGTCATGAGTCTCTCGTCTTACACTGATGCAACATCACTCTAGAACAGGGTCAATCTGGATCAGACAACATGACCTTCTTCCACTGCTCCAAAGTCCAAAAATATAAAAGGTGAAGTCTTTTTACCTGATTAGCCTCACTTAGCCACATTATCCTTACATATTTTAATCAAGCGATGGACAGAACTGAATTTTAGTAGTTTCAGCAGCAGTTTCTATCTCCTTAGATGTTTTTTTCTTTTTTATTCATCCCATTAATTTGAACCTTCTGACACAGGATATGTCTTCCAACATGTTTGTTTAAGAACTGAGAAGCTACCTCCTGCATCAGTTCAGGTTAAATAACTTGTCGCCTGTGCAAACATAATCATCCATGCAGTAATTATCCAACTGGAGACTATTTTCTTTGCTAAATCCAGATAGTGACCTTTTTTGGACAGACAGTGTACTTATTCATGACTAAGAGATAAATCACAGATGACTGTGTGTGTATGTGGGTGGGTGTAAATGGTGTGCAGTGTGTGTTTTTTCAATGTGTGTGTGTGAGTGTGTTGGGAAAACAGAAACAGACATGGAGGAAATGAGAAAAGCAGAAAAATACAGAACATAATGTAAATTAAATGAAACAACATTTGAATCCCTGATGATGCTTTCTGGTTGTTGTTCCTGGTATCCTGAAATAGATTCGCTCACCAGTTCATTTCTTCCGCCTGCAAATTACCCCATCTTCTCATACCTCCCTGATACAGTGTAGTGTACAGTGGCTTGTGGCTCCGCTTCTTTTATAAGTTCTGGGTTGAGAGCCATGCTAACGGATTATAATGGATGATATCAGTCCAGCCTGGGAATGAGAGTGGCCTCAGTGTGTGCTGTCAGTGGCATTTTCCCAAAGCTGCAGGCTGGTGATGTATGACTTCAGTGTGGATATAGTTGCTGCATCTATCACTGGACCAGGCTGCCAAAGCTGCGTGGCAGATAACTCTCGATAAAGTCCCTCTGAGTGCAATGCTTGAATAATACAGCACTGCCAGAGTCATATGAGCTGCGGTGGAGGAGGTGTGAAGCTCTTACCAATTAACCCTCACTCTGCTCATTTATTTTTGCTGCCAGTGTGTGTCAAAGAGAAACGCCTGTCAGCTTTAAATTTATATTTAAGTCACACTGTGGATGAAGTGTCTCTGTGTGTTAGATTGCATTTAGTACAAGAAACAAGGGAGACACTAGTTATAAGTATACATCTGCAGAACCTCTTAGCACATCATGTTTTACTTGTCTGCATGGAATAACATGTATTTATCTAATAATAAAGAGCTTGTTAATTTATTTGTGTGAATTTGTCTGATGCTACGTAAGGTAGATTTTTCCTTCCTTTCACAGAACAGTGCAGCAGAAAATGGTGTCTGTGTTGTTAGTAAGAGATGCAGTTCTACCTCTAGTCTGTCCAGCAGCTGCTGCATTTTGGCCAGATGTGCCGGGACCTACTGTTCCTTCTGTTTCTGACTCTTCCAGTCCTTAGGTTGATTGTGCACCTTCTTTGAACACTTCATCAGAGACAGAGATAGACAGATTGCGTCAAACCCATGAATCATTTGAGGGTCCAACATCAGAAGGTCCAACATCATTCATTTTATCATCAGCTATTAAATAAACGTACCTAGTGTTAAGCATAATAGTAACTAAGTGGGTAACACCTAAGAGCCAGAAGACTACAAAGTCACAGGTTCAAACCCCACTACCACTGTGTCCCTGAGAAAGATGCCCTGAGTGTCTCCTGTAACTATTAAGCCGATTTATGCTAAATGGTGTAAATGTAATGTCATGTAAATAAGCATCCCAGTGGTACTTAATGTTTACCTCTCTGTTATATGGAGACGATGTCTTAATATAGGCCATTTACCATCATGTTTGGTGCTTCTGTACACAGCATGGGTCATTACTGTATGTCTACTTCTGCTGCTCAGCTGTTCCTTGTTTGCCCCTTTGGAGAATTTGCTTTCAATGTCTCTGTTCCATGCCTGATGTGTGCTGTAGATTGTGTTTTGTCCCTGCCTCTGTGCTTTAAATTGCTATTACAAATGTTACAATATGTTACAGTGTTACAATATGTAAAGTGGTGATAGAATATGTTAGAAAAGACAGCCGCTAGACATGCTTTTTGTTTATAATGTTCATTATGTGCTTTCCAGCAATCAGGAGCTTAACTGTTTGTATGCAGTTAGATGGTGATACATGTCTGTGCTTCTCCATCTCATTTTTCATTCTTCCGATGGGTAATTGTCATCCCGAATGACGCCAGGATCACAAAGGTACAAAAGCAGTCATAGACGACACCTTTGATAAATGAGTCTAAACCTCGTCCATGTCAGCAATGACACATTTGAACAACAGAGTGCCTTAATCTCTACTTTTACAAAGCAACACAGTTTACAAAAATTATTGTAAGAATTCCCTTGTGTGTGTGGGTGTGTTTGTGTGTGTGGGTGGGTGGAGCGTGGCATGCATGCTTGTGTCTCTGGCAGATTATTTCACCTGAAGAAGATCTTACTAATAACCTGCCTGCAGTTTTCAAGTGGCAGTGGTAGCGTAGTGGTTAAGGAAGGATTTAAGGCATTTGGCAGACGCCTTTATCCAGAGCGACTTACAATGTTACCATCAATGAAGTGATTAATTATGGTTCACTAGGACCCCCAACTATGAATACAATAATTGTATTCACTATGTTGTAGTTTCTATACATAAGTCAGACAATATGAAGGTTACAAGCTAATCTAAATATTATCTAAAGAGCTGTTTGAAGGTATTCAGTGACTGTCCTGTTCTGACCCCAAGGTTCACCAACAGGGGCCAAGACAGAAAAGAGTCTAGATGAGTGTTTTCCTTTTACCTTCAGAGATGGAGGGACCAGGCGAGCAGTACTGGAGGCTCGGAGAATATGAGGCGCAGTGCGAGGTACAGCATAATAAGGGCTGTGATGGTGCTACTCCATGTTTGGTTTTGTAGGCCAGAATCAGTATTTTGAATCTGATGCGTGCAGCTACTGGGAGCAAGTGAAGGGAATGTAGCAGAGGGGTGGTTTGGGAAGGTTGAAGATCAGTTGTGCTGCCACTGAGGTGCCACTGAGCAAATTACTGTCCCCACACACTACTCCCCAAAAACCTGTCATGGCTGCCCAATGCTCACACAGGGTGATGGGTTAAATGCAGAGGACAAATTTCACTGTATGCACCGTGTTCTGTGCTGCTGTGTATCACAAGTGACAATCATTTTCACTTTACACACTTTGTAGAAGGAGAGAGCTGTGAGTTGTCCAGGTAAATAGCAAGATCCTGATTTGGTTATTCCCTTAATCCGAATAACATTCTCTAACCTGTCAAGGAGAATAGCATGATAGTGTCAAACGCTGCACTCAGGTCAAGCAGGACATGCAGCGAGATGCGGCCCTGATTAGAGGTCAAAAGCAGGTCATTAACCACTTTAATCAGCACTGTCTCAGTGCTATGATGAGGTCTAAATCCTGATTGATATACTGCATGGATGTTGTTACTGTCTAGGTATGTGCTCAGCTGCTGGGCTACGACTTTTTCTAAAAAAAAATTTTACATAAACGGAAGGTTGGATATCAGTCTATAATTCGAAAGGAAGTGCTTGATACTGAAGTCCACTATTAACTCCATTGTCTCGCTGATGTTCAGGTGGAGATTGTTCCTCTGGCACCAATTCTCCAGATTTCCAACCTCCTCCAGGTGGTCCTGTCTCATCATTGTCAGAGATCAGGCCCACCACGACAGTGTCGTCAGCAAACTTAATGATGGTGGTGGAGCTTGTTGTGCCGTGGGGGGCTCCAGTGCTGGGAGTGATGCTGGCTGAGACATGTCTACCCATCCTTACTGCCTGTGGTTTCCCAGTTAGAAAGTTGGATATCCACTGACACAGAGATGAGCTGAGTCCCAGGTGCACCAGCTTGGTGA
Source organism: Denticeps clupeoides (assembly GCF_900700375.1). Taxonomy (NCBI): domain Eukaryota; kingdom Metazoa; phylum Chordata; class Actinopteri; order Clupeiformes; family Denticipitidae; genus Denticeps; species Denticeps clupeoides. Next base: position 7,152,367 of record NC_041711.1, read on the forward strand.
GTGTGGAAGGGTTTATCATGTTAAATGCTGAACTGTAGTCGATGAAAAGCATTTTAACATCATTTTCCTTCTGAGTGTCCAGGTGGGTGAGTGCTGTGTGGATGAGATGGGAGATGGCATCGTCTGTACAGCGGTTTGGACGGTAAGCAAGCGAGTGTGTCCGGTAGTGAAGAAATTATGTCTCTGACCAGCCGTTCAAAGCACTCCATCACTTCTGAGGTGAGGGCTACAGGGCAGTAATTGTTGAGGTAGGCAGGATGGGGTTTGTTTGGGACTGGAACAATGATAGACTCCTCGAAGCATGTTGGGATCACCGACTGAGAGAGAGGTTGAATATCTCTGTGAACATAGGTGCTAGCTGGTCTGTGCAGGCTCTGAGGATTCTACCTGAGATGCCATCTGGTCCTGCCGCTTTCCTGGTGTTCACTCTCTTGAAGGTTCACCTCACATCATGCTCGTTGATGATGAACGCGTTTTCGATGCTGGCAGTTTCTTCCTGTCCGCAGCCGTTGGCGCCGCTAGCCTTAGCATCTTTAGCTGCAGCCTCGAAGTGAGTATAGAATGTGTTCAGCTCGTCTGAACACGTCCGCGTTTGTCATACCGGATGTGGGTGCTTTATAGTCTGTTATTGTCCTTAGTTCCTGCCACAGGCTCTTAGAGTCACTCTGTTCGAGTGGCTCTGTTCAGCCTTATATGACTACATGTCCCCGGATGCAAGCCGGGCGTTATAGGTAGCGGTGCGAGATCTCAGAGTGCCGTGGATGGTTTTATTCACCCACGATATCTGCTTAAGGTGGAATACACGATGACGCCGCTGATGATGACCGATGTGAACTCCTGAGGAAGATAAACAGAATGACATTTGATGGTCAGTAGTTTCAGGTTGGGTGTGCAGGAGCGTTCAAGAGGAACAAGGCTTGTGCTGTTGCACCAGTTGTTGTTTACCATCAAGCACATGCCACCTCCCTTGATTTCCCTGAGTCCATGGTCCTGTCCATGCAGTGAACCGAAAATAACTCGGCCGGTTGGATGGCGTGGTCCGGGAACCAGTGGGTTCAGCCATGTCTCGGTGAAGCAGAGGAGATTACAGTCCCAGATGTCTTTCTGGAACTTTACCCTGGCCCTGATGTCATTGAGCTTGTTATCCAGGGATTGGGCATTGGCGAGCAGAATGCTAGGCAGAGGTGTGTGATGTTCCTGATGCAGTGTTCAGCCTGTTCCTGACACCGGCTCATTTCTCCCGGGGCCGCCGCTTCGCATCGCTTCCTTTGTTGTTTCTCAGGATCTCACTCGGCCAGCTGGGATCCGAAGCAGTTAAAATCTTCGAATTGTGAGTGCATTGTATACTAATAGAAACAAGGGTGTCTCTATTGTACCTAATGCAATCAATGGTGGTGGATTTGCCCGTGAAGGGTTCCTAAAAATAAACTTAAAAGACAAAAAACAAAGTAAACAAGGTCAGAGCAGCCGACCGCACCAGCGCCGCCTTGGACTTCTCGAAACACGGCACATGGTGGACACAACGAAATGTGTCCTCTGCTTTTAACCCATCAGCCTTAGTGAGCAGTGGGCAGCCATGTCAGGTGCCCGTGTGTGGGGCAGCTCTTTGCTCAGTGGCACCTCAGTGGCGGATCTGGATTCCGGCAAGACCACTGCCCCGCTGGGCCACCACTGCTGGGGGACTTCAACACTCACATGGGCTATGAGTGAAGCATAAATTGCTGCCAAACAGATATGTAAAGCAGAGAAAGCTTTGCCCTGCTCTAGTAGCTCCTGCAAGAAGGAGGGCATCAGTGGAATAGGACACTGAAAGGCCAAAACCTGATGTTACATCATCCCAATCATTGTGTTGATGAAAGATCTGTCCTCTGAGAGAGAGGAGATCCCTGCATAAGGGGAGATGTCACAGTGGTACACAAAGCAGCTGAGCTATATCCGCCAGCCGTGGCCGACCCGGCCAGTGTGATCAGAATCAGCTTAACTTGCCTTAACTTGTGAATTTTTGGCCACAGGTTTATGTATTTTTTTAGATTATCATATTTATGTAGTTTTTGTGTGTTACATCATGGAATTATTGGCTTCTTTTCTGTTTTGTCTTCAGGCTTTTGAAATTTCTGGGGCAGATAGTCACTATGTGCAGGCAGAGTATAATATTGAATGTGGTGTGGTTTGTCTTTCTGCCTAATGTTTTTGTGAGTGTGAGTGTGTGTGCGTGCATGGACTGGTGATATTTGCCAGTAGCCTGCTACCCAGAGGTAATCAATGCCTGTTTTGTCATATTTATGTCAAATAAAATTAGAATTTTAATTTATTTAAAGCTGGTAATAAACTGCCATTTCATTGTGTAAATTCCTTGCGTCTATTTCCTCTAATTAAAAGTGATTTATGAGATCCACGTCTTCTGCATAGGGTATATGGACCTGTGTGTCTGTAATTAATAGGGTATTATTCTGCCTGTCATGCGGAAGCGGGGGGAGCCCGGGGAGCAGAATGTGGGGACGGCGCTTTGCTCAAACTTCCAGCGACCTTCTGATTATGGGGCCACTTCCTTAACCGCTAGGCCACCACTGCCCCAGGAGAGGCTGCTCTACCATCGGTTCCTTGCCAAAGCACTGATTCAAGATGGTCGCTCGCTGATGACAACCGAAGACAGTGAATGAGTGGTACACACAGATAATTAAAGGTACACCACTTCACACATATTTAAATATTATTTTAAATTCCAGTCATGACAGGTACACAATTGTGCCTTAAATGCCAAAAAAGTACCTGGAGGTTAGGTACATTATTGTTCTTCAGAAGAGTATTGCCCCAGAGACAAGCATTTGTACTCATATAGGTACACAATGGTACTTCCATTTATCTGTGTGTAGCTTGTTCCTAACCAATTGTTTGTTCTGAGTTCCATGTCTTGCAGTGGTAAAATTCCTCTTGCTTAGCCTGTCACCCAGGGGTTAACTACACTCCGTCCCTTGTGAAGAGAAACTTCTGGTGGTGTGCATGTTCTAAGCATTCCACCAGCCACCTGTCAGCCTCCTCTAGCTATTGCCTGTACTGGGTTGTCCATTGTCTCATTTTCCTGTGGACTTTCTAACTGTCATGATCCGGACCGGCAGGGGTTACTCCAGATCCAGAGTTCAGACCGTCTGGAGTTTCATGTTCGTCTCGTGTAATGTTCCCTGATCGTGTTCACCTGTTGTATATTTATATTATTATATAAATATATAACAGTATAAAGCTATCCTGTTTGTGTCTGTTTGCCGTCGGGTCATTGCGTGTTGATGTTCCCCTGTCTTGTGTTATGTATTAAACCCCTGTCATGCGTCCTCCTTCCTTGCCTTGTCCAGCCCAACGTGACACTAACGTTTGCTTTGCCCTAACTCCCCTCTGCTAAAAAGAGATGATGGACATCCTGGTTTCACGTAATTCCGTTCACAAGACTAGACTTTGTCAAGTCATTAAAGCTGCTGTTTGTCTTTCATCAGGATTCCATTCTCAGAGCAACAGGCAGGCTGAGCACAAGAACCAGAATCTGGAGGTGCTTCTAAACCCAGCTTGTTATGGAGAATTCATCTCCTCTGGGTGGGATTATTCCCACAACACTCTTACAGCTCTGTCGCTGAGCAGTCCCCATTCAAAGCCTATCTGGATTACCAACTGCCTATGTTTCATGCTCAGAAAGAAAAAAATCACTGTGCCATTTTTCCAGACACACCTCAGTTTGGAGAGATACCCGATTGGCATCTGTTATCTGTAACCACTGGCTCACACCAGCCCCATTTTAGCACCCAGGTCAGAGTGTTTGCATTTGTTCTATATTTATTCTATATTCTTCATATGTGAGAATTTTTCTCTCAAGACCTTCTCTGCAGGTATGGATTTCATGCAGGTCAGCATTTCATAGGCCAGATTTCCACTGTTCATTATACGTTATTTATTAGTTATTCATGAGACACTCAGGGACTAATTGGAATGCATAATCTCACATTTGTCATCATCAAGCACAACAGCCCCAAGGCTCCCACTTGCACAGAAGCACATATACAAAATTACCCCCATAAAAACTGGCTTTTGAGGTTTGACAGTGCAGCAAAGTCAGAGACAATGAGAGGAGTCAGTAAGCACAAGATTAAACCTAAATCAAAAGAAGGGAGAATGTTGTTATAATGCTGTTATAGCATTATTGCTGATGGAAAAAAATCTAAATAATTTTTGAAACCCTAAAGGTTTACTTATGTAAAAATGTACACCTCTGGTGCATACATTGTACTTCCATGAACAATTCTCTCCTAAATATGTGGGAGGAGAATGGCTGTAAGCCCATCCTCTGATTAGTTATGGAGTTTCACTATAGAAAGTTTACCTTTTAGCTTGCAGAGTGGGAGGGTCCTGTGAGTGTGTGTGTGTGTGGAGATAGTGATGCACTGTGAATACTTTCCGCCTGCAGTGAATTTTTGTATTATTCATACCTGTCTTCGCAGCAACGTTCAGGTTTTACAGGTTTTTATTTATTTTTTTGGTATTTTTACCTTGTCTGACTTCATGACGTCCATTGTGGTGACACCTGTCTTCTCCAACATCCCCTGACTGTGCATCAAAGTCCGAACAGTCTCCTCCATCCTACATGTACAGACACACACATGTGACAGAGAGAGACATTACTCTATATTCAGTCCTTATTCAGTGCATTGATCAAGTATAATGCTGTTATTTAAGATACAGCTTCCAGAGATAATGGGGAAAAATGGACCTGGTGAGTTAGGCTTGTAGGTCTAAACGACAGAGGCCATAGGAGAAAGAGTCAGAAAATTCCCATTAACATCCTTTTGAAGATGACACGTTGGCGAGCTGATGGGGGAAGGAAGCGCAGAGGTGGGACATACTTGGGACAGGGATTTATTAAGAAAACACAAATAAATAGTGAAACTTAACAGGGGAAAAACACAAGCTTGCCCGCAGGCATGTGGTGGTAGCCAGAACTCAAAACACAACAGAGGTTCACAACAGAAAGTCAAGTTCATGACCGAGTCCACGAAAATGCCATCGCTCCAGAGGGGCAGAGCCACAGGCTTTTAAAAGCTGTCTGGATTGGGCACAGGTGATGTGCCCAGGTGCCGTCAATCCTGACAGAGGACAGACAATGAAGTACAGTCAAGGAACACATTATTTGAACCCTTGCTTTTACGTTTGCCCACTAACAAGAAAATGATCATTCTATAATTTCATTTACATTTGGCAGATGAAATCCCACACTAGAGGATGATCTGTAGATACCATTCACCGAACAACTCAGCACCCAACCCTTTTTTTATGTAAGAGCAATTTTCTAAAATGGATGGATAATGGATCAGCGTCTCGGTGCCTCTGTGACCTTCTCCACAGTTCAGCATGACAACATTCCATGGCATTTTAGATCTACTCCCCACCCTGGAGGTTTTTAAAACAAGTTTAAAAACTCACCGTTTCTCTGTAACTTTTAACTAGAACTGTGTAATTAGAAATGTGTATTAGTAGTTTTGGTGTTGTTTTATGTCTTCTTTTATTTGAATGTTTTATTGCTATGTCTGTTTTTTTATGTATTATTGTTTTATGTTCTTGTAGCGGGTCCCGACTAGGTCCCCGCTGGCAGATATATATACAATCCTTTCCTAGGAGTGCTCTGGAAATATATTAAATATTACAGAGAAATCAGTGACGCAGGAACACAGTTGCTCATTCTCTGTTAACTTGGATAATTTTTATTCTCAACTTCAATTTAACTTGGTATCAGCAATCATGAGTTGTTTCCTGTTATTTTTGTCTGCTTTTGCATTTAAGCACAGATTATATCCCCATTGGATGACATAAAGCAATATATATCCCCATTGGATGACATAAAGCAACATAAAGCATTAGCTTATCCCAATTTGTATGCAACCAAAACTAAACATTTTCCATTTAAATCACGTTTTGATCTATCATATCTGCACTTTTCTCTTTAACATCTATCATCTTCGTCCTCTTATCAAAGAGTATTGTTGTAATAAATGTACATTTTATAAGTGTTCACTTTATACAACAGCATAATTCTCATTTGCAGTTAAGTTTTGTTACATTTACTCTATAAGAACTCACACTTCAAAATAAACATCTCTGCCTCATAACTTTGGCACTCAGTTCTATGAGCTTACTGTCACGACTACGGACTTACGGGGGAAGGAAGCGCAGAGGTCTGACATGCTGGGAAGGGGATTTATTATAACAAACAATAAAGAAATACAAATAAACAATGGCGCGGTGGCCGAAAACAATTTAACTTAAATTACGAACATAAACTAACCCGTAGGCGTGTGGTGATTGCCAGAACTCAAATTACAAATACTGTTATCAACTGAAGTTCACGAAAATGCCGGAGACCTGGAAGGGGCGGAAACATCCGGCATTTAAGCGCTGTCAGGATTGGCCACCGGTGTTGAGCACAGCTGCAGTCAATCCTGACAGAGCCCCCCCTCCAAGGGCTACGTCCTCGGAGCCCCAGCAGTACCATCAGTGGAGGTGGCGGGGCGGACGGTGGCAACCACAGGGCTCCTGCCCTGCTGTATCCTCCCCTCTGGCTGGCGTGGTCAGGCGTGGCGGCCCCGGTCCCTCGGGCTGGCTCCCCGGCGTGGTCAGGTGTGGCGGCCCCATTCCCTCGGGCTGGCTCCCCGGCGTGGTCAGGCGTGGCGGCCCTGGTCCCTCGGGCTGGCTCCCCGCCGTGGTCCCGCATGGCGGCCCCGGACTCTCGTACCTGCACACAATAATCAGGGCCGATCCATCTGGGTACGTGTGGGCCCTGTCTCCACACGTCCCCTCTGACACGTCTTGTGTCACCCCCTGCACCGCGCAGGGAGATTGTCCCAGAGCCTCTGGCAACTGTTCCAGGCACCCCAGGCTGGTGCCTTCTGGGACTATGCAGCCCCTCTCGCTGCACGGCCCTGGTGCCAAGGGGGGGGCATTGCCAGACCATCCGGCTAGCCCCTTCTGCGTCCGTTGGGACAAGCAAGCCCTCTTCCTGCCTGTCCCAGCTGGGTCCTCATGCCTACCCGGGGGCTCTATGGTGCTCCACCCCTCTGGAGGTGGACACAGACCCATGCCTGGCCCACCCTCCTCACCGGCTACCGGAGGACCCAGCTCAATCGCTTCCCCACCTACCCTGCCCTCATTAGGAGCCCCCAACCCGAACTGCACCCCCCCAAAAAATTCTTTGGGGGAGCACCCCCTGGCTGGACTTAGGGGTACCTTGGGGCTCGTCCACCTCGCCTTGGACCGGTGCAGTCAGGTTGGGAACTCCCTCCCTGGGGTTCGGCTCTGCTGCTGGGTCACCATCTGGTGGACACAAAGAGGGGAAGTGGGGGCGACATACGGACACATACAGAGACAGACAGAAGAAAGGGTCGTCTGGCTCCCTCTCTGGGCTCTCCGGGACCTCCTCAGTGGGCACAGCCAGGATCTCGGGAGGAGCAACCTTCTCGTCGCCCACCAGTGCTGGGTCTTCTTGCCCCGGATCCTGACTGGTGCTGGATGTGGTGGAGGGTCAGAGTTCGATCCCTGGCTCAGGCTCTAGCCGATCAAACTCCGCCCACAGTCGCTGCTGGAAGTCCCAAAAACTCCTGTCTGTCTCTCCCTGCTGCCAGAGGGCTGCGCTCCTGCCCCATGCTGACCCAAGCAGACACGCAAGGATGGTGGTGGTCTTATCAGTGTCTGCTGCCCCACTGAAGGGTCCCGGGACAATTGGGCTGTCCCACACGGGGCTGGGCTCATGGGTGGAGATGGTGGTAGGTGTGTGGTGTGGAGGGGTGTGGACGTCTTCTCCAGCAGGTGTGGGCGCTGGTGCTGCAGTTGCTGGCTGGCGACCTCCCGTCGCCCTCTTCCACCAGCTTTCCTCACACTGCTGGGAGGGACGTGGGTCTCCACGGACCTCGTGACGATCCTGGATAGGCGCGATGGGCGGAGCCATCCCGGCACCGACTGCCCAAATGGCGTCATCCTGGTCATCGTCCGTGTCAACCTCGTACCCCCGGAAGTCACATGGGTCATCACGGACGCCGCGATGATCTCGGACGTGCACGCTGGGCGGAGCCATCCCGGCAACGACCGCCCACCGAAAATCCACGTCATCATCGCTTTCGTCATCCGTGTCCTCCCACCGGTGACTCCGAGGGTCGTCCACCCTGCGGACATCCTGGACCCATGGCGCGATAAGCTCCCATGGGCAGTACTCTGGCCATTCGGGCTGGAGGCTGCCCACCTCCTCGCTGGAGGAACGCCGCTGTTGTTGCCACTTCTCACCCCCCTGGAAGTGACGTGGGTCCCCACGGACCTTGCGACAATCGCAGACTGGCGCGATGGGCGGAGCCCATCTCTCGTCTCCCGTGCTCTCGTCGTCGTCCGTGTCGTCCCAGTCCACAGGGAGCCTTGCCAGCAGAGTGCAGAGTTCTTGGCTCGACATGCCGAAGATCGTGGGGGTCGCATCTTCTGCGCTCGCTGCCCACGTCACTTCCTCGCTGCTGCCGACGCCAACGTCCTCGCTCCGCCCACTCACCCGCCGACGTTGTCGCTTCCGGGTTTCGCGGAGTTTCCCGGGGGTGACGTCATCACGCGGCGCCGCATACCACGGCTTCTCGGGGAGAAAACGCTCCATCAGACCTCTGCGCTTTTGGGTGGGTCTCCGGCATTCTGTCACGACTACGGACTTACGGGGGAAGGAAGCGCAGAGGTCTGACATGCTGGGAAGGGGATTTATTATAACAAACAATAAAGAAATACAAATAAACAATGGCGCGGTGGCCGAAAACTATTTAACTTAAATTACGAACATAAACTAACCCGTAGGCGTGTGGCGATTGCCAGAACTCAAATTACAAATACTGTTATCAACTAAAGTTCACGAAAATGCCGGAGACCTGGAAGGGGCGGAAACATCCGGCATTTAAGCGCTGTCAGGATTGGCCACCGGTGTTGATCACAGCTGCAGTCAATCCTGACACTTACTCAGTATTGTTGTAATATTAACACACATGCGCCCTTAACCAGCCGTAACTGGTTTTATGCTGTACATTCACATTAACCTTTTACCCTTTTAACACACATAGCTGTTTTCTACGCACGTTGAAATAACCCGCCAATGCCCCGAAGCCATAAGAAATAAATAAAACAATCTGCAGGCGTTGGCCGCCATTTTCTCAGCTACATACTGTCAATTTAAGCTGTTTACACATTTTACATGTTTTTAATTTACAGAGCACACTTCACTAGGAACTCATATAAGCTTCTAAACATCTGGAGTCACACAAAAGGTGTGTCACTGACCTGGAAATATATTAAGTATTACAGAAAAATCAGTGACGCAGGAACACAGTTGCTCATTCTCCATCCCGGACGAGCCCCCAAGAATCTGTAGCGTGCACAAATTTGTTCATACTCCCTGCCTCCGGAATCGCCAGGGGGATAATCCACAGCGTGACAGATCCTCTCGACCCCACGGTATCTGTCCATTATCCCCCTGGCGATTCCGGAGGCAGGGATTTCGTGCAGCCGGACATCGATGGCCTACGAAAGCTACTGTGGGGTCGAGGAGACTGGTCGCGCAGTTCAGGTACCGAGACAAGGAGGCCGGCAGATTTTTCCAGCGGGGCGTGCCGGAGACTGACAGTCCCTTTCATGGACTGTTTTGTGGGGCACCTCCGAAGGCCTTTGAGGGGGGGGGTACTGTCATGATTACTCCAGGGGTTACATTTCTTTTCTTTGTTTTCAGGATGACATTAGGGCTTTGGGGTAATTAAGGAAGGTGTCTGGCCAGTTGAGCAGGGTTTCTTTGTGCTCACTGACATTTAGAGCATGTTCAGCTTGAAAATTTAAATTGTTCTGAGTGGGCCTACATTTGGATGGTGTGTGTGTGTGTATCAAGGAGTGGTGGTGGTGGGTGGTCTATGTTCCATCAGTGAAGATATGGAATAAATAGGGCTTATACAGATGGGGCTTATAAATAAGTTGCGCAGAGACACACAATCAGACTGAAAGTAGTGTTTTCGTTCCTTAACTACGGGGTAGGAATTCAGCCTCCTCCACATTGACGTTTGAAATGAACACCCTCAAAACACCATATATGTTTTTACTCTTTGTAGCTGCATTCAATTGCCATTTCACTTTTGTTTGCTTTATCGCTCATCGCTGTTTAATGTTCAGCAGGATTTTGCCACAAATTGACAGAAAAAAAAAAAGATGTTGCATGATGCCATCCAAACGTGCTGCTGATCAAATGCTGGTACTGAACGTTCATGTGGATGCTTTGATTTGCTCCAATGAGCAGATAAATGGTTCAGTCAGTGCTCACCCGATGCCTGGTTCAGACATCAGGCCTTAACTCTAACCCTTGTGCCGGTCACGATTGGGTGTACCTGGAGACGCACCTGACACCAATCTGCATCACAGCAGGGCGGTTATAAAGGACATTTTATGTGGACCGTGCAACATATGAGTAGTCTTGTTTTCAGTTCTGGCAATGTTGTTGTTGACCCTCAGTTTTGTTTCCTTATATTAATAAATCATTGTTTGCAAGATGTCCTGCCTCTGAGCTTCTGTCCCCCGTCAGCACGCAGACTTGACTGTGCCCTATTCCTCAGGACTATACTCAGGTACTCTTTGTGTACAAAAATGTACACACACAAAATCTGCCATAATATCCTCATACATCAATATTGACCATACCATACAATATTGACCCCTGATGGAAGGCTCAAGATGACCAATTGATTTATGAAAAAAAAGTATTTTATGGCAGATTTTATGCCACCATCTATTGCTCTAAATCGGACCTCGGTTCCTTAGAATCCTCCGGTACAGAACCTGGGTGTAATCATGCATGCTGATTTTAAAATGGAGAAGCAGATATATCCTGTAGTTAAGTCAGGTTTTAATCATCTGAGACTTTTAGCTAAAGTTAATACCTTTTTAGATTTTAATGATTTTGAGAAGGCCACACACACTTTTTTTTATTTTGCAGCTTTACTATTGCAAAGCTCTCTATTTTGGTCTACCACAGTCACTGATAACACGGCTTCAGCTGGTCCAGAATGCTCCAGCACGCATGCTGACTGGTACTAAAAAGAGACAACACCAGTTCTTGCGTCACTACACTGGTTGCCAGTTCATTTTCGAATTCAATTAAAAATTTTACTGATGGCCCTAAATGCACAGGCCCCACCCTTCATAACAGATCTTCTTCATTTTCGGCCAACTTCTAGATCCTTAAGAAAGAGCCACGTCCCCCGATCTCGCATTAAGAAGAAAGATGACAGAGCCCTTCGCAATTGCTGCGCCCCGCCTGTGAAACCAGCTACCCCAGACAACCAGCTTTTAAATCCAGGCTTAAAACTCATCTCTACTCTTTAGCTTTTTCCTCAATAATTTTTTTATATTCTCTTCAGCCCTTTCTAAAAGTTTTAATAATTCTATTATGCACTTTTGTTATTTTCTTGAACCCCTTCATTATTTTTATTTTATTCCTATTTGTTATTTCTACTGTCTGTGTTCTTCTTATTTATATCTGTATGTCCTGTACAGCACAGTGGAACTGCTGTTAGTGCTCTAGAAATAAAGTTGACTTGACTTGGAAAATAAATAATAAATAACCAGTGATTCAAATTATTAAATTGCCATTTAATGATTTTGAATGTCTGATCATTTTGTAAAGGGTTCAAGTTGATTAAGTGATTTATGAAAAAAATATTTTTTTAATGTATGAGGATTTCATGGCATATTTTAGGCATGTACATTTTGAAATTAATTTTAGCCATGTGAAACCTGTGTGTGCTGAAAATTAGCTGAAAATTAGCTCTCCTGCAAAAAATAAAATAAGGGAATAAAAAACAGGAACATCATGGACAATTAAGCCACCATAATAATGTTTTAATGAGGCGCTGATTAAATACCAGCAACTATGCAGCAGCTGCTTTTAACACCACAGCCTTCCTATTATGTTTTGATGGGTTATAGTACTATTAAATAATATTTGATAGAAAAAATTAACTTAGCCCCTGCCCATTATAATATTTAGGATCTGCTGTTACAGCTGTAAACTATTCTGTTGAAGTTGAAACTGAAAGTCAAACCACCAGACCCTAGGCCAGGGGTGAGCAATCTATGGCCCGCAGGCAACATCCAGCTCTTTGGTCTTTTAAATCCGGCTCGGCAAAGATTTGTAGAGAATTGCTAAAAAAAAAAATAATTATAATAATAAAAAATATGACTGTGCCTATTTGAACTTGTCCTGTAATGCCTGGCTTTCCACCAGGTGGCACATTAGGTGCAGATTGAGCTGAAGATCTTCACCAAACCTGACTGGTTTTTACACTTACTTGTGAGGTGAATGGTCTTGACTAGCCAGAAAGATGCAAAAAAGGTGTGGAGGTGCACAGTTGAACCGGAGTTGAAACTGACTGTCAATTAAGTTTTGGTTGAACCAGGATGTGGGACAACTTTGACCTCAATGTTAATAAATGTATAAACGATATATACTTGACAAGGTAGAGAAGTTGTATAATGTGGCAAGCTTTGCTTGGTGCTCATTCTGCCTGGAATAAGAGCTTTTTTGTTCAAGCTGTATAACACACACATTTTTTTACTTACTGACTATCGAGAACGTGGCTGCTCTTACTCTCTGGCACCATAGAGAAGTTGCCCAGCTGCCCACCTACACTAAAATGTGTTTAACCCCCATATAACACACATCTCAACATGCAACATTCAACTATTTATAGTGGGTATGGAGAAAAATTTAAGGGGATCTGAAAACCTGCTCATTTCTTTTCCTTCTTAGTCTAGCAAGCCTTTCTGCAAAGTGAAGGCTGATCAGAAACACAGTTCCCACTAAAAGTGAATGTAAATATTAACACTGTAATGCCTTTTTTGCGTTTTGTCTGATGTTGCCTGCATCTGGTGCTGGCCCGGCCCGTCTGACAAATTTAATGTGGGACCTGAGCTTTGAAGTTTGCCCACCACTGCCCTAGGCTCATGAGTTGAAGACTAAACAGCAATTGCATATTACACAAACAGCAAATGCATATTACACAAAATAATTCTAGATAAAATTCTCTGTTTATGACTTGCCATGAGTTTATTTGTCAAAATAAAAAAGAACATACCTGTGTGTGTGTGCGCACATTTATAAATAAACCTCAAAATCTGTGTCTGGCTCTGGTGCTGTGATATCACAAATCTGCAAGCTAAAAATAGTCTAGAATATCTTCATCTTAAACAGCATGATGTAGAACATTTACTGGATCTATTGAACATTTTTCTGCTTTGCACAGCTCAGTATTCATCAAATCCATCAAGAAACTTGAGACCAGCAGCACTATGATGGGGAGAAGTCCATCATTACATACTAATAATACTAACGTTTCATTACATACTAACAAATTCCTTCATCTTCTTGCTGAAACTGCTGCATCTATGCCATCTGTGGACTCCAAGTCAAGCCCAGGTGAACCCCATTTTACAGGACCATGATAATCTTGTGTATTTGTGTGTAGCAAGGGTGGTATTAGCCTAGTGGGTAACACACTCGCCTATGAACCTGAAGACCCAGGTTCAAATCCCACTTACTACGATTGTGTCCCTGAGCAAAACACTTAACCCTAAGTTGCTCGAGGGGGACTGTCCCTGTAACTACTGATTGTTAGTCACTCTGGATAAGGGCGTCCGATAAATGCTGTAAATGTAGCAGTAATTTATTGAGTGGTGAATAAATGATGCACAATATTTTGGGGCAAACTCAGATTTTTTGGTATACACTGTTCTATTATTTTCCTCTGTCCATATTCTGTGATTTTTCTGTCTTCTGCTTTAAGTGTATGTGTGGTCAGGCGGCAACAGTTGAGCATTAGTTGTCAAATTAAAGCCACACACAATAATCTTGTGAGTCACACACACACACAGACTGTATGCTAGCAGGCATTTGATATTTTGGCTTCAGTCTGGAGGGATGTTTCAGACAGAGGAACTGAGGTGAGTCCTGCAGTGGGAGCTAATTAACACTGCCCTGCACACACGCTTCCTGACCAACAACTTCCCTCCCACGGCATGCATATACCCTCCTCACACTGTTTCTATATTGTATTGTAGTCAATACTTACCTGTCCTAATTAGAACACATGCATTATATTTTACATTACATAACAAACCCACAACCAAATCCCCACACACACACTGAAATCGGCTCTGAAACTGCAGTGGTCAGAATACACACGCAACAATCATTAACTTATCTAAATCCCACTGCAGCGAATTCAGATGCATCTCACAAACTAGCTGACCACATAATGGCTGAATTGGGTAATCAATCCAGCCCTCAGGATGAGCATCACCATCATCTTCTGTTTGCACTTGCCTTGAGTAGAAACACAAATTCAAACTGAGGCCGAAAACATTTCATGCACCTACTAATGGGTATCTTTACTGTTTATACAGTGCACACTATGTTCATTATCTCAGCAAGAGTCAGAGGAATATGGGTACGCCTGTACATTTTGGAATGGGACATGCTGAGAACAAACTTACTGGACACATTCATACACTGTTAAAAAATAAAGGGAAGGCTTACATATTTTAGGCAACCTGCTTTTATGTTAAGGTGAGAGAACATTTTCAAAAATTATAATACATTTTTGTGCCCTCATAATACCACTTGTTCACAGTGGCATCTGTAGACATAATGTCATCCCTCCCTCACCCTCTACCAAACCAAACAATGTCCCATTGGCAGATGGGTAGTCAGTAGGAAAGGTGGACAGACACACAAACAGACAGACAGCTGCTGAACCATGAGTGTCCTAACCTCTTACACATAACTATATAATCATTTATTTCATAAGAGCTGAATGCACAGATAGATGTGCCTAGCAGAATACATATTCTTTCGACAAAATTTATATTCAAAATTATCTTTCTGAGAGCTCATCAGTAAAGGCATTTTAAGAAGTGCAGAAGTCACTTTGGTCGCCTGGCCACGTGTGACGGCACCATTTTGACAGCTTTGCATTTCCAATTAACATGACCGCTGATAAGCTGGCAGATTAGGACAGAAGAAGGTAGTGAATTGTGGACGTGAGCACTGGGAAATGGCTATCTCCTAATTATGGCAGCAGTAGAGAATGTCTACGAACTCCAGTTTTCTTGCTGACTTTTCAGTTCACACACACACTTGGTGTTACAGATCACTCCTCATACAGGGATTGGTGCTGTCCCCAAAATCAATAGCATGCGGTAAAACTCAATGTGAAGTTAGTGTTAAACCCCAAACCATTTAATCATGTAACTCCAGCACAATAGCTTGCGTAGTATAGACCCGGCTCACAACCCAACTTTGTGAATAGATTAACAGCGATATTTTTTTTATCGCCCGATAAGAGTCTCATGTTAACGCAGCATGTTAACGCCGGTAACGGCCCACCACTTCCATAAACTGGCAGATTAGGACAGAAGAAGGTAGTGAATTGTGGACGTGAGCACTGGGAAATGGCTATCTCCTAATTATGGCAGCAGTAGAGAATGTCTACGAACTCCAGTTTTCTTGCTGACTTTTCAGTTCACACGCACACTTGGTGTTACAGATAACTCATCATACAGGGATTCGTGCTGTCCCCAAAATCAATAGCATGCGGTAAAACTCAATGTGAAGTTAGTGTTAAACCCCAAACCATTTTTGAGACCAGGTGATGTGCCAAAATATACAATTATTAAAGAAAAAAACGAGAGCATTAGGTTGTTAGGTGTACTGAGTTGTCTGTCCTGATTCACTGCTGTGAGGATGAGGATGAGAGACAAGCAGCCACACTCACGTGTTCACGTGCTGCTGTAATGATGACTTAGTCTCCAACTGGTCAGCGACCTCCAGCAGGCCAATCGTGGGTGCAACTCCTCCTCGGGTGAATCAATAAGCTTCTGACGCTGTTAACACTGACACCTCCTGGAATAATTACAGTACACAGTCGACACTTAACTGTCAGGATGCATCTGTGAAACCAGAGTAAGAAATACCATGAGTCTGTGTGAGTGATGTGTAGTTGCTGTTTGGAGTTTAGGTTAAGTCTTTTTTTTTTTTTCTTTTTTTTTTTTACTGTTAATGGATTAAATGGGCATATAGCTGGATTTTTGCGTGTCTCAGTAGACACTGAAATCCTCAGCATTATCTTATACTCAGATATGAAGGTGATTTTTTGTCATTGTGATACACAGCCAGCACAACACACAGTGAACACATTGCAACCCGTGTGTATATATGTATATATATTAGAGGTTGGCATAGATTAATTTTCTTAATCTAGATTAATCTCACTGTAATCTTGGAATTCATCTAGATTAATCTAGAGTAATCTAAATTAATCTAGATTAATCTATATTTTAGATTAATCTATATTATATCAACAGGAGATGAGGCCCTGGTCTAATGCGCCACCTGGCTTGAGAAACCCATTCTCAAAGACTTACTTTTAGTCATTATTTGGGTAGAATTCAAATGAGACAATTTAATCTAGATTAATGTAGATTAATATAAAATTTAGATTAATCTAGATTAATTTAGATTACTCTAGATTACTAATCTACATTATGTCGAAGGCATTCAGAATTGTGTGCTACCCAAATACCAAGTGGCGCATTAGACCAGGGGCTCATCTCCTGTTTCCAAAATGCATCACAAACTGTTCGAGAAAGATGGTCTACTATGATAATTGGTGATGAAAATAAATTATGTTCAATAAGATGTACTTGTGTTTACCAACTGTTTATTCAGTTAAATAGCTGCATCCATGTTACCACATCACGTTTGATGTTGTAATTTCACAGTTCAAAGACTCGTTCTCGCCCCCTACAGTGCAATTCGGCTAGGTATACATCCGCGCTAAAATATCAAGGTGAAAGTCATCATAGTGTAGCGGTGTGTAACTTTTTGATTTCGTTTCTTGAACCACAAATGATGAGCTGACACCCAAGAGATTTTCTGTGCAAAGTGTATTCTGTACAAAAAGCAAGGTCGCGTCAGAACATCGCGTCACACATCGCATCTTTCTGCACTTCTCTCTCTAACAACTAACGTCATGTGTCCAAGAGAACTGAACATTAACATAAAGCATTCACAATTTACAATGCACCTCTCTCTACAATATACAGTGTTAAAAGAACATAAAAAAATATTCACAAAATAACACACATGCAAAATATTCCTAATATGTACATAAATTAAAATGAAAGAAATATATTTTGCACACAAACCCCACGCACCTCTCACAACTCACGCCATGTGTCCAAGAGACCTGAACCGCGTCTCAAAAACAAAATAAAAGTCTTTAGAAAATAAGAAAATAAAAGACACAAGAAAGAAGAAATATACTTATAAATCCAGTGTAACCATTTAACTCCGGCACAATAGCTTGCATAGTATAGACCCAGCTCACAACCCAACTTTGTGAATAGATTAACAGCGATATTTTTTTTATCGTCCGATAAGAGTCTCACGTTAACGCAGCACGTTTGCAACTGCCTGCTCAGTCACTGCCTCCTCTCGCCTTGCACCCCAGACCATGAATCCATGGAATAAGTTAATATAGATAATTAACTTAATTATCATTTTAAAAGCATTATTAAAGGAAAAGATGGTATGTCACCTCCATCAGCATAACGCATAACGTCAAATCTCAGTTGGTTTCGTTTCAAATCTTTTCAAAAAAAATTTTCATATAAAATCAAAAATCATTATAAAAGTACTTTTTTAACCTGTTATCATAAAAATAGAAAAATATTTTACATTGCATGTATTTAAGCAATTTAGATTATTCACTGTTTTGTAAGCATTTGTATGCATATTTAATAAATGTGATTACTAACATAGAAATTAACGTACAAACTTACAAAAGACACACTGAATTGCAGTCAGGCTGTGATTTAAAAAAAAAAAAAGGACAGGACAGGAATGACAAAATGTCTCCTGTCTCTGGCACTGATTCACTCATGCATCTTTCCAATTATCTTCCTCTACTTCTTCCCCTGAAATGGTCAGCACGCTTTCAAAAAGGGCATGAGCACTCCTTACAATCCTTTCATTATTACGTTTTTCTCTTTCTACTCTCAGATGGCTGGCCTGTTTAAGGGCTTTGAATGAAAGTTTTGAAATTTCATGGCCACATAGGTTAATGACTTAACTGGGGTGTGTGTGTGTGTGTGTGTGTGTGTGTGTGTGTGTGCGCTCATGTTCACATGCTGGCATGGAATCCACGAACAGAGCAGAATCAGTATAATACTGCCATCTGGTGATAGGAACCTGATTTTGCAACTCTGAATATAAGAATTGTATTCTACTCACAAATGTCTCAGATATTATTTACAGAAAACGTACACTTCACACACATGGGCTTTCAATAATTTTAACAGTTTTTCAGTGATTTGTTCTTCATGCCAGAATCATTTTATTGTGAAAGTTAAGTTATTGTGAAACACAGCACACGATGACACAATGGAATGTATCCTCTATTTACATTTACAGCATTTATCAGACGCCCTTGTCCAGAGCGACTTACAATCAGAATTTACAGGGACAGTCCTCCCCTGGAGCAACTCAGGGTTAATCTTCTTGCTCAGGGACACAATGGTAGTAAGTGGGATTTGAACCTGGGTCTTCTGGTTCTTAGGCGAGTGCGTTACCCACTAGGCTACTACCACCCTATTAACCCATCACCCTTAGCTGTTCACTGATGCCGTGTACTTTTTTTTTTTCACTTTTTTTTCCAAGTTGATGGTGTTCACTGTTGGTTGCAGCATCCCTAAACATTTGTCAGTCTGTGCACTCAAAACAGTCTTGAAGAGCAGAAATGGCTCCTGCCGGCCAGGATCTCACCTGCTTCAGAACCGGTTTTGAGTGTCTCACGAGTGGTCTGTATGCTGGAATTAGCATAAAATTGATGTGGTCTGATTGGCCAAGATGGGAGTGGGGCTCCGCCCGGTATGCACTGGCGACATTAGTGTATGAAAGTGTGTTATCCCCTCTCATTGCAAAGTCCACATGTTGATGGAATTTAGGGAGAACTGACTTTAGATTTGGATGGATGCAATAATGAATAGAGTGCTTCCCTTGCATTAGCGCTTGTTGATTGTACACTCCAATAATAAAAACGGAGGTGAATTCCCATGGTAAATAAAAAATTCACAAATTCCACCAGAGATGAACAGCAGCTAGACACTGGCATCATTTCTGACACCATTCCATGTTGATGTAAACACATAGGCCGCCGCCGCAGGCTTACCACACAATGCTGCATTCTGCTCAGCCGTCCAGCTGAATGGCAGCATCCAGAATTCTGTCATTGAGCCACATCTCAGTGAAAACAAAGATGCAGCAGTCTCTATATTACCGCTAAACTTTGCTCATCCAAGGGTGATGGGTTAAAAGCAGAGTTCACATTTTGTTGTGTGAACCATGTGCTGTGCTGTGTATGACAATGACAATCACTTCACTTTCACTAATGGCATGTACTTCAGGACATCATCTGCAAAGCAATGAAAAGCAATGTTTTGTTTTGTAAAGTATGTTTGTATGTAAAGTAAAAATAAAATGGGGCCTAAGATAGAGCCTTAGGGAACTCCAGATGTGAGGGAAGATGTGATGGCCCAACTGTATTAAAAATATTCTTGAGGAGATGTGTTGAAGATAAGGAGATGTGGGTGGTAGTAGCCTAGTGGTTAGCACACTCGCCTATGAACCAGAAGACCCAGGATCAAATCCTGTTTACTACCATTGTGTCCCTGAGCAAGACACTTAACCCTAAGTTGCTCCAGGGGGACTGTCCCTGTAACTACTGATTGTAAGTCGCTCTGGATAAGGGTGTCTGATAAATGCCGTAAAAAAAAGTATGTCAAAGGAACAGTAGGTAGGTTGTAACTTATTAACTATATCTAATAACTGAGAGACAGATACCGGCTCAAACTGATCCAAGATAGATGAGCATGGACATATAGTACAGGACTCAAGGTTTACAGAAGCAGAGCTGAGGAAGATTGGTCAAAGAAAGATTATTTTCTCAGGAAAGAATTTGAGAAAATCAGCACAGAGTGAGGGTGATGACGGCACAGGGGCAGTATTATCCGGGTTCACATAGGAAATAAAGTGATTAAATGGCTTTTCCAATGGCTCAGTTTTGGCTCAGGCTTCAGTCTGAGTCTGAGCAGTGCAACAGAGTCCATAACATTTGTGCAGAGGGAACTGAGGTGATTTAAAGGCATCTCGGTACTAGAGGAAGAGTTTTCATTCTCAAAACAAAATGTGTTTAAAATATTGATCATATCACAAAAATTGTTTGTTGGGAAATTGCATAAGCCTTACATTTGTGTCTTGAGAGGTTTTTTATTTGAAGACCCAGGTTCAAACCCCACTCCACCTGTGAGGTAGGATGGTGCTACTCCATGTTTGACTTTGTCTAATGTTACAGTATTTCTACCACAATTTGTTAGACTTTGATCTTTTTGTCTTTTCTTGCATTGATTGTTCCTTTTTTGCGCCATGAGCCATCACTCTGTCTTTTCTACTATTTTAACATAAGCTGGAAAAAGTGAACACTGGCAAAGCAATCTGTCACACCAAATATTTTAGCATTGATATAATGTAAATAAACTAGGTAAGAGAAGGCTTGATTTGTTTATTCACATTATGACAATGCTAAAATGTGTGACAGATTCATAATTTTTTTTTGGTTTAACCAGGGTTCACTTTTTCAGTGTAGCTCATTCAGATACCACATGACCTTCCACTGGCTGTGTAATGAGCTAATTGAGCATTATGAACTACATTTAGATTGCAAAATCAATGTTTCCAGTTATTTTGGTGATGTCACGTTTCCCTCTAGCTCAGGTGAAAAATGGAGGACGCAGGTTGAAGAAATAACAATGTGTATTTTATTTGAACTCAAAAAACAAAATGTCCTTGCGTGAAGTGCCACGCCTCTCCTCTAGAAGCCGGGTTGTGGGATCTTCCGTGAGGCCCTCGGCGAGAGCCAAAGATCGCCCTTGTCTTGCCCAGGCTTCGAACCGGCGTGGCTGAGCTGTATTGAGCCTAGAGGGGAGAGTTGAGTTCCAGTCCTTCTGTGGGGTTCACTGTCAATTGCCGTTAAGGACAGCATGCAGTGCAGCAACGAACTCTGTTTGTGTGAGGGAGACCAAACGCAGGACTAAAGGGACCGGCTGGTTATAAAGAGGAGTGGACAGACCCATTACCGCTAAACTAACCAATCACCGATCAGAAGTCATTACCCTGCTAAGCACCCGTGATTTACCTGTGATGAAGAACAGGTGGGAATAATCAGGGTGCTAGTGAGCCCCAGAAGAACACACACTAATACATGGGAGAGGTAGACCGCTGGGGGCGTGGCAGAGGTGGCACGAATGTTACAGGTGAGAGTAACTTAAAAGTAATGCAATAGTAGTGCAATGCCTCACATTTTAAATAAAGTAATATTGCAAAGTAATGAATTGCAAATAATAAATAACACATTGCAGTTTTGAAGTAATTTGCCAAACACCTCTTGTTTGTGAGCTGAAAGTCTCAGCTTGTAGAAAAATTGAGGGTTTTCATTAAAATCATGGACCTGTAATTTCCCATCCTAAAGCACCCTGTACAGGGCTCTATAATGAGCATTATATTACTAGACCAAGCACTGCTGTGCTGTGCACTCTATTTTGCCTACTAGTAGCTTCAACAAGTGAAATCTGTGAAGTATGATTTAAAACCAAGTCATGGATCTGTACACCAACTACAGACCTTGCTTCATATTCAACATTGCTGTTTCAGTAATTGCTGCATCATATTCCCTGTGTGTGTTGCAATCTGTTTGTGACATACACAGGAAATAGAACACATAAACATACTTCAAAAGACGAACACATAAACATGTAATTCACTCTACAAATGCCAACAATTGAAGTCAGATGGTCACACCCTCAGTCTCACACCTGGCCTGTATACCCTCACCTGTCTCCTAATCCCATCATGATTATCACCTGCAATTGTCTGCCACAATTGGTCCTTGCAATACCCTGGTTGCTTAGTTTGTTTGTTGGTTTACAAAATGTGTGTTATTGAAAATGCTTTTGCTTGGACCCCAGCCTTCTATGAACCCAGCGAGTGTTTCCCTTAAGTGATATATGCTTCAGAGGACCAGCACTCCACAAATGGTGTCAGTTGCCAAAGACACAGCATCTGCCTAAACTGGTACCCAGGACCTTCTGGCTTCAGGCTTCTCTGCCCGTGACTCTGTCTGTCTGCTTCTCTGTCTGTGACTGTCTGTTGTCTGTGTATGTCTCTGCCTGTGACATTGTCTGTCAGCATCTCTGCCTTCATAGGCACGGTCATAGAGATGCCTTGTTTGTATCTGGGCTGATTCTTGTTGCTACCCTGTTTATCTGAATCTGAGAATTATAATTGTGTTGATTGCCCGTGGGTCTTCTGTTCCCCTTGTGACACACACACAGTGTAATGGATTACCATGTAAGAACTCAGTAAACTGAATTCTCTCACAGACTCTCCAACAAGCTAATAATGTTCACATGCTTTTAGTAGCAGATGACACACACCACTCTCCGAAATGAAACAAAAGGGAGTCAGAGCCCCCTCACATGTCAGCACTGTAGAATTTCAGCACTCCCAACCACCTGTATCCCCAGGCAAAAACTGCAGACGTGATCAAGAGAAGCAGCTACCTGAAAACTGAGGCAACCATATGGCAAAAGATACACTAATTGATAATCAACATATTTAATTTACTATAAAACATCACTGGGTTTAAATATCAAAAATGACCAAAAAGGGATCATAGCAATTGAGCTAACCTGATTCAGTGTGTAATTAGGGCCAAATGAAAGCAGTGCGGCAAGCGGCTGAGAGAAAACGGCACACTGGGCATGTAAGCATTTTTGTACTTAAATCTGTTTTTCTGACAGTGGCCTGGTTATAAATAGCTAATGACTGGGAAGAAATTTGGGAACTGCACTGCACTGCTGACCATTACTCAGCAAATTGAGTACTTAATTAAAAGGATGATCCATTTCATTGCAATGAAAGGTTGAGTGTGTTTAGGCTTGTATCATCATTTTGAAGAGCCTGGCTCAGATAAGTGTGCTCCCATTCTTCTGTAACTCTGCCAGAGCCCTCTATTGTAGAACGGAAAGTACTGCTGTAAATCTCTTACTCTGTAGCTCAGCTGTAGTTCTGCAACACTGTTCCTCTTTTTTAGCCTTGTAAACCTTGCAGTTTCTCTACATTTCTTCTGCTGTAACATTGTTGTTGCTCAACTGTGGCTCTGTAACTTTGTCAGTGTGGCCGGGATGTTATGTAAGATAATTGTATGTATGTCGTGAACTCCAACAAAACTTATTGTAATTGTAAGCTACGGGGTTCATGTGTTTTTTTCTGTGTATTTGTGGGTGG
This sequence comes from Denticeps clupeoides, assembly GCF_900700375.1. Lineage (NCBI taxonomy): Eukaryota > Metazoa > Chordata > Actinopteri > Clupeiformes > Denticipitidae > Denticeps > Denticeps clupeoides. Next base: position 7,175,852 of record NC_041711.1, read on the forward strand.
GAACGAAAGTTTTGGTTCCACATTGTTTGTGTGGTCAGGGTTACATTAATGGCGCACTCTATAGCTCACGTTCACGTGCAGTTACCTCAGTGTGCTGCGGGAGCAGAGAGGGGTGAGACGCGCGTGCAGTGTTCTCCATATCATGTGTTGTATATAGGTGTATTAAAGTTATGTCATGTTGTTGGTATTATGCTGTGTATTATAAGCGCGTGCGGCATTGTGCCGCACGCGCGGTTCTAAAAAAGAAAAAAAGAAATTTTATTTGCCGCCACGTGTTAGCAGAAGCATGTGTCTCATAGGATGAGAGGAGGGCTGTGACGCGCGTGAACGTTAGCCACTGACTGTACCCTGCTGTGTTCCCACAGAAATAAAATCTCTGTTTTGACACCAACTGATGTGCATGGGTGATTGGATGCTGGTGTGCATCCATTACATCAGCTTTCCCACTTCTGTTACTCAGGTCCAAAGTGACATCTGTTATGCTCCTAGAATTGTTAATTCTATGCTAAAGATTTAAAACTACTAATTCTCTCATGATTGTACTACTCTGTTTGATTCTCATTATATTCTGCTCCAATGCTGTCTGGGATTGTGGCAGTACTACTCAACTGCAGTTCTGTCATGCAGACTCCACTTGAGAATTTTTGTTGGGAATTTTAAAGTCACCTTTCACCCACTTATTAATCCTCATGTATGTTTCAGCACTTGCATGATGGAGGGCATGTGGTAGGTTTTGATATGCCTGGATGACACGATTAAGTAACCAAAAGTCAGCCAGCCAGCCCCAAACCAGTCTGAGATTACCTGCTTACAGAAACATTCTCTAAATGCAGGACTGAAATTCTTCAAAGGAAATTGTCTTTATTTCCTGCTGACCTAACAGGAAAACTAGCAAACTCTCTTCACATTCACTGAAACTCCATATATTCAAAAACATAACTAAAGCAACAATGCTCAGTCCTATCTCTCTTTCTCACACACACAAAGGCGCTGTACTGCGGTCCTCGGTTGTGCAAAGTGTGAACTCACTGCAGAAGAACACACTCTGACAGATCACCCTGAGTAGAGTTCCGGTCCATGTTCACAGGGATCAACTGAAAACACATTCCCTGTGATGACGAATCAGTACGTACCTGGAGTTACCGGGGGGCATTTTACATCCAGAGCTGCAGCCACATTTTCTCTTTCCCCCGCTTCCCAATGGAGCTCAGAATTCTGTTCCGTCCCTTTCTACTTCTGACACTCCTCGGCTGTTGTTCCCTCCTTCTGACCCTCTGTCTCCTCCCCCTCTCTGGGTCAGCAGGAACATTTAGCATGTGCTCAGACTGTGTGTGGATGTGTTCTACTATTGATTCTGTATTGCTGGTTTCTTCTTTTTTAAATGTGGAGCTGTCTTTTGCCCATCTGCCAAAACCCCAGTCAAATGTTTCATCTGAGCAGCCGTGGAGACAATGGGATCTCAGTGCTCTATTGTGCTCCCCCCTCTAAATGGAGCCCAGTGCTCACTGAAAAGGGGCTACCAAGGGGCAGAGGCAAAAAGTTCCTTAACCAAAAAAGGGAGGAGGAAGTCTCCCTCTCATTCATCCAATCACACTCATCCCATCAGAAAATGAAGTCTGAAAGTTGAATAATGGCAACTGGACTTTCTTTCTTTAAAGAAAGAAGATTTGCCCAGTTGCCATGACTCAACATTCAGACAAATTCACCTTGGTGACTGAGAATCTTCACAGACATGTTTTGTCTTGAGAGAACGCAGACATAGAGTCTGCAGGATAGAGAACAGACAAGCATATACTACACACTGTGTGTGTGTGTGTGTGTGTGTGTGTCTTTGCAAACCTAGTGGTGTGTTCTGCCCAGTCAGTGACAATTTCCACGGTTTGGTCATGCTTGAGCTGAGGCACACACAAACACAGGCACATACCACCATGAAATTCCTCACAGCTGTGGGGGATGGGATGGGTGTATGAATGTGCCTGCACTCTAGGGACGGATTTGCCCCTTTCCATCCAAAAATAACTCAAGACACAAGGTCTACAAACTGTCAATTTCATACAAGATAGTTCAGAATGTAATAAATACAGTGGTGTGAAAAACTATTTGCCCCCTTCTTGATTTCTTATTCTTTTGCATGTTTGTCACACAAAATGTTTCTGATCATCAAACACTTTTAAGTATTAGTCAAAGATAACACAAGTAAACACAAAATGCAGTTTTTAAATGATGGTTTTTATTATTTAGGGAGAAAAAAAAAATCCAAACCTACATGGCCCTGTGTGAAAAAGTAATTGCCCCCTGAACCTAATAATTGGTTGGGCCACCCATAGCAGCAATAACTGCAATCAAGCGTTTGCGATAACTTGCAACAAGTCTTTTACAGCGCTCTAGAGAAATTTTGGCCCACTCATCTTTGCAGAATTGTTGTAATTCAGCTTTATTTTAGGGTTTTCTAGCATGAACCGCCTTTTTAAGGTCATGTCCCAACATCTCAATAGGATTCAGGTCAGGACTTTGACTAGGCCACTCCAAAGTCTTCATTTTGTTTTTCTTCAGCCATTCAGAGGTGGTGTGTTTTGGGTCATTGTCCTGCTGCAGCACCCAAGATCGCTTCAGCTTGAGTTGACGAACAGATGGCCAGACATTCTCCTTCAAGATTTTTTGGTAGACAATAGAATTCATGGTTCCATCTATCACAGCAAGCCTTCCAGGTCCTGAAGCAGCAAAACAACCCCAGACCATCACACTACCACCACCATATTTTACTGTTGGAATGATGTTCTTTTTCTGAAATGCTGTGTTACTTTTACGCCAGATGTAATGGGACATGCACCTTCCAAAAAGTTCAACTTTTGTGTCGTCGGTCCACAAGGTATTTTTCCCAAAAGTCTTGGCAATCATTGAGATGATTTTTAGCAAAATTGAGAAAAGCCATAATGTTCTTTTTGCTTAAAAGTAGTTTGCGCCTCGGAAATCTGCCATGCAGACCCTTTTTGCCCAGTCTTTTTCTTATGGTGGAGTCGTGAACACTAACCTTAATTAAGGCAAGTGAGGCCTGCAGTTCTTTAGATGTTGTCCTGGGGTCCTTTGTGGCCTCTCAGATGAGTTGTCTCTGCGCTCTTGGGGTAATTTTGGTTGGCCGTTTGGTTCACAACTGTTCCATGTTTTTGCCATTTTTGGATAATGGATCTCACTGTGGTTCGCTGGAGCTTTAGAAATGGCTTTATAACCTTTACCAGACTGATAGATCTCAATTACTTTTGTTCTCGAATGTTCCTGAATCTCTTTGGAGCTTTTGAGGTGCTTTTGGTCTACTTCTCTGTGTCAGGTAGCTCCTATTTAAGTGATTTCTTGATTGAAACAGGTGTGGCAGTAATCAGGCCTGGGGGTGACTACAGAAATTGAACTCAGGTGTGATAAACCACAGTTAAGTTATTTTTTCACAAGGGGGGCAATTACTTTTTCACACAGGGCCATGTACATTTTGAGTTTTTTTTTCTCCCTTAATAATGTAAACCTTCATTTAAAAACTGCATTTTGTGTTCAATTATGTTATCTTTGACTAATAGTTAGTAATAGTTAACAGTTTTTGATGAGCAGAAACATTTAAATGTGACAAACTATTTGCCCCCTTCCTGATTTCTTATTTTTTGGCATATTTTCACACCACTGTAATTGTAGCCCCACTGACACACTCTCCTTTCAGAGTGAGTAGCATTGTCCCCCTTCACCGATATGCATCTTAAACTGAAATATGACTGAAATCTGTCTCTCTCTCTCTCTCTCTAATCTATCTCTCTTTGTCACGACTACGGACTTACGGGAGATGGAAGCGCAGAGGTGTGACATGCTGGGAAGGGGTTTTATTATAAATAAACAATGGCACGGTGTCCGAAAAGGGAAATAACAGGGGGACAACGTAAACAAAACCCGCAGGCTTGTGCCGATTGCCAGAACTCAAAATCCAAACACATCCACGGTTGCAAAGTAAAGTTCACAAAAATGTCGGATATTCTGAAGGGGCGGAAATCTCCGGGTTTTAAGCATTGTCAGGATTGGATACAGGTGATGAGCCCAGCTGCAGTAAATCCTGACAGAGCCCCCCCTCCAAGGGCTACGTCCTTGGAGCCCAAGCAGTACTATCAGTGGAGGCAGCAAGGTGGACAGCGGCAACCACAGGGCTCCTGCCCTGCTGTATCCTCCCCTTGGAGGACCCGATCCCTCGGGCTGGCTCCCCGGCGAGGTCAGGCATGGCGGCCCCGGACCCTTGGCCTGGCTCCCTGGCGTGGTCCCGCTTGGCGGCCCCGGACCCTCGGCCTGGCTCCCCGGCGTGGTCCCGCTTGGCGGCCCGGACCCTCTGCCAGGCTCCCTGCCGTGGTCCTTCTTGGCGGCCCCGCACAGGCCCATCCAGGTACGTGCAAGCCCTGTCTCTGCACGTCCCCCCTGACACGTGTTGTGTCACCTCATGCACGGACCTTGTGACGATCTGGGACGGGCACACTGTCTTCGGCACTCTCGTCGCCGTCCGCGTCTCCCTCGTCTTCCTCATACCCCCGGAAGTCACATGGGAAATCACGGATGTCGCGACAATCAAGCATCCTGGCACAGACCGCCCAAAGAAAATCCATGTCATCACCGCTTTCGTCATCAGTGTCCTCCTACCGGTGACTGCGAGGGTCGTCCACCCTGCAGAAATCCTGGACCCATGGCGCGAACATCTCCCATGGGCAGTAATCTGACCATTCGGGCTGGAGCCTGCCCACCTCCTCGCTGGAGGAACACCGCTGTGGTCGTCGCTTACCCCCCTGGAAGTGATGTGGGTCCCCACGGACCTCGCGACGATCGTGGACGGGCGCGACAGGCGCATTCGTCATCACCCGTGTCATCCCAGTCCACGGGGAGCCTTGCCAGCAGAGCACAGAGTTCCTGGCTCAACATGGCGAAGATCGTGGGGGTCACATCCTCTGCGCTCGCTGCCCACATCACTTCTTCGCTGCTGCCGACGCCACATCTCCGCTCCGCCCACTCACCCGCCGACATTGTCGCTTCCGGGTTTCGCGGATTCTCCCAGGGGTGACGTCATCACGCGGCGCCACGCGCCATGGCTCATCAGGGAGAAACCGCTCCACTAGAACACCGCGAAGGATGCAGCCCGGCGCGACGAGCGTGGGCGCCGGGGGAGAGACACGGCGCCCGCACTCGTCGCGCCGGGCTGCATCCTTCGCGGTGTTTCTTCTCCTCTGCGCTTTTGGGTAGATCTCCAGCATTCTGTCACGACTACGGACTTACGGGGGAAGGTAAGCACAGAGGTGTGACATGCTGGGAAGGGGTTTTATTATAAATAAACAATAAATAAATACAAATAAACAATGGCGCGGTGGCCGAAAAGGGAAATAACAGGGGGACAACGTAAACAAACCTGCAGGCATGTGGCGATTGCCAGAACTCAAAATCCAAACACATCCATGGTTGCAAAGTCAAGTTCACGAAAATGCCCGAGATTCCGAAGGGGCAGAAATCTCCGGGTTTTAAGCATTGTCAGGATTGGGTACAGGTGATGAGCCCAGCTGCAGTCAATCCTGACACTCTTGCTCCCTTTTTCTTCAACATACACAAACACACCTTTAAAATTTTATATTATACAAAGTCCCCTCTGACTGCACAGCAGCTGAAATCCTGTCTTTATGACATTATAACCACACACATGCACACACTGACACAAAAAAATACATATAGGCATATAAAACTTTAACGACAATCCATTCGACAACTTTAATGACTTGTCCTCTTGTCTTACATTTGCATGCCTCTTCTGTACCTTCATATACTCCAGCTGGTGTACACAGAGACACTTATATATTTTGCATGCACTGTGAACTATGTGTTCACAAGGCTGCTTATTAGTATTTATGAAAAATCTAAATTCCATAGCATTTTCTGAACAAATGCAAGACAAAACATTCAATACTAATGTATTGATCTGTTGGGTAACCAGAGTCAAGCATTGAAACACTGACCAATTAATGGGTCAAGTTAAAAGGTTCCATCTTCCTTGTAATCATCATCCCCTCATCAGGAAACACACGCTGCTCATTCACAGACAGCACACAAAAGTACTCAGCTTGACACACACTAGTGCTGGCAGATCAGTCACATGTAAGCTACATAATGGTCAACATTGCTTCTTCCAACTCATACGAGATTTGTTGCTTGAAATAATAAAATGTCTCATCTTAAATATTTGATGTGTTTTTTTTTTACTTCTATTTAAAATGAAATATGGGTGTCAGGATTGACTGCAGCTGGGCTCATCACCGGTGGCCAATCCTGACAGCACATAAAAACAGGACATTTCCCTTTGGAAGGGATGACATTTTAGTGGACCTTAGTGCACGTATGTGAATGTGTGTATTTTTGAGTTCTGGCAATCGCTACACGCCTGCGGGCTAGTTTGTGTTGATTCCCCGTTATTTTGTGTTGATTCCAGCAGGGTGGACGACCCTCAGAGTCACCGGTGGGGGGACACGGATGACGTAAGCGACAATGACGTGGATTTTTGTTGGCCGCTCGGAGCCGGGATGGCTCCACCCATCATGCCCGTCCAGGATCGTCGCGAGGTCCGTGGAGACCCACGTCAACAGCGAGGAGGAAGACAGCGATGCGGGGGTAAGCTGGTGGAACAGGGCGACAGGAGGTTGCCAGCCAGCAACTGCACTGCCGGAACTGCATCGCAGGGAAGACGCCTTCCCAGCTCCAGTCGACGACCCGCCTTCCCTCTGCCCGGACGTTCTCCAGCTGAACGGCAGCGCATCACCAGCGCTCCCGCATGCTGGAGAAGACATCTATCACCCCCCACATCACACGCCCACCACCATCTCCACCAACGAGCCCAGCCCCGTGTGGGACAGCCCAATGGTCCCAGGACCCTTCAGTGGGGCAGCAGACACTGTTTATTTGTATTTATTTATTGTTTATTTGTTAATAAAATCCCCTTCCAGCATGTCCTGCTTCTGCGCTTCTCTCCCCCGTCAGCACGCAGTTGTGACAATGGGTTTGGTTTGATACAGACATTTGATAAATGAGAAAATACGGCTAAAGTCTCTGTATGTTTCACTGACTGATTAGTTATTAAATAGAGACTACTTTTAATCTCTTAATAATGGTGATGGAAGTGGTGGATGGGTGGTCATAGTAAAAGACAAGGTTGTGACCCCTCCCCATGTGATGCCTGTCCACACCCCGAGCACCTCAGTCACACTCATGATCACGTTCACCGGAGTGCTCATCAGAGGACATGCCCCTTACATTCACAGCACCTGCACACACACTGGTCACCTGTCCATATAATCAGGGACAGCAGAGGTCCTTTCTTGCTAAATCTATCTGTACTTTCAATGTTAGATATTTCAAATACACAACAGATAAATAGTAAATATTATATATTTTTTGCAATACTATAGGCAATGCCAATGTAAAATTACTAATACAGAGACTACTACATATCCAATTAATTTACGGTAATCATTGAAAAATTGTAAAATGATGACGCATGGTAAATCCTACAATGAAAAATCATTTGATATTAAAATAAGTATTGCAAAGGCCAAAATCTTTTACACATGTTAAACTAATGTACTTGTCATATGAACACATGGGAGCGAATTCTGACATCTTTGCTAGTTACATTTTTGGGGTTGATTGTGAAATTACACATTTTGCGTTCGTCTTGGACGAATTGATGTTGGTTATGACGGTTATGACAATTATGGTGCTCAATGCGTGACATTAACATCTTCCTAGGTGTGTTTACAACAGCTCATGCACGCCTAGAATTATACTCTGTGATGGAAAAATTAAGGGACCATTTGCTTTACAGCAGCTCAGACAGTCTAATCTTTGTCTCAAAAGACGGTGACTGGGAGCCATCATTCGGTCCATATTTGGGTGATCTTACGGACAAGGTAGGCCCCGGAGATTACACTACAGAATTTTGTTCAGACAGACCAAAAACATACGGTTGCATCACGGCTGGTTGTAAAACATGCATGCATGCAAGGTAATCACACTCAATGCTGAGAATTCAAAAGTTGTAAATCTACGCTCTCTGGTTGATTTGGTTAACAACTATGTAACTGATAGAGGCGGGGCACAACATATTTTAACACGTACAGACAACACCACTAGGAATAAAAGACACCTCACATTACAGAACAAATCATACGTCAAAAGGTTCAAAGTTGTGTACACTAAACGAGTACTGCTTCCAGACTCCATCATGCAGTACTGCTACGACGCTATCCTATGGTTTTTGATACACAATGTTACAGGTAAATATGTAATATGTAATATATGTAAATAAGCCTTTTCTTTTCATCAATATGCTTGTAACATTTGTATATATGCTTTGTTTCTATTATCTGCATGTGTGTGGTTTTTCAATATGTATAACATTTGATATACTTACAAAGGATTTGTTTCTATTATGCCATTGTGTGTAATTTTTCAATAATTTGTTGATAAGTATGTATGTTTGTATGTATTATCTCAGGTTTTGATCTCAGACTGCAAATACTATTCTCGTGTATAGTGAGTGGGAAAACTTTACAAAAAACATTATGTAATTCACCGTCATTTCTCTCTCTGTGTATGGTTCAAATAAATAGAAATTATAATTTGTTAACGTTTTGTGTGGCATATAATCTGAAAACCAAAAATGCCTTATTCATAAAACAACGCGGCAATTAGTTTTATTTTAGCAGGGAAGAGAAATTGTTAACTTTTTATGTTTGAAAAGAATAGTAGTTTCCACTCCATAGAAATTGAATCCTTTCACATTTTCTTTAACTAGAAATTATTTTAAAACATATATCACTAAACAAGGTTTTTAAAAGATAGTCTATATGTAAGTGAGTGTCTATTTCAACATGTCAAAAAGAGTCACACACACACATTTCCACAGGCAGAGGGGATGTGTGAGTGGGGAAGGGAGGGCTGGTGAGGGAGAGAAAGATAGTGAGGGGAAGGGGGAAGGTCATAAATCAATCAAAACATTTTTAACCCTTTTGACAGGTCATAAATCAATCAAACTAACATTTTGACATAAATTATGTCAACACAAATTATGTGAACACTACTGAGGTGTTCTTATGCAGTACTGTTCTTTATTCACATGACACATTCCCCTACAGCTTAAGGTCAGATTTGGAAAACATTTTTGGAACACTCAGTAACTTGGCATAAGGAAATTTCAACACATCTTTGGTAGATCTTATTTTTAGCATTCCAAGTTTTATCTGTTTTATTGCTGCTGATTTAGTGAAACTAAAAACCAGCACCTGGCAAAATATGACTGAATGCCTCCATTTAACGACTACTGCCTGTTTGGCATCGCATAACAGAATGAATATAATGGGTGTGTTTAACTGTTGATTAGCTAAGGTGGTCCTGTAGCTCACTTTTGTCTGCACTTGTGGTTAAATAATAATTCTGTTAATCAGACCACAACAAAACTGTACATACACCAGGGTATTAAAGCCCTGCTTTTACAAACTCCTGCAGTGTTTTCCATAAAGGTGCACAAGCTTTGGTAGTACACAGGTAGCTGATGACTGATGACCAAAGATTAGAAACACAGCAGTTCATGAGTAGTGAAACATGACATTATTTTGTAATTATCGAATCCATCCTACCACCAGATCTTCCAACCTGCTATGGCTTCATTTAACCTTCTAGAAAAGGTGTGAAGGAAATCATTCTAACAGTCTTGCTTTCTGTCCCTAAATGAGGTGATGGATGGATGCCCATGAAGACTGACGCTGCAAGTGTAGATAAGGGACAACGAGGGGAATAAACTCCAACAGCAGTCTCAAAACTATTCTGGAGTTTCCTCCTTACGACTGAAGCCGATCAAACAGATACTGTGGGGCAAGGGCATGAAGACATTTAAAAACAAATAAAAGAATTTAAAAATTAATCCAATAACGAACTGCGAGCCAATGATTCTAGTACTGGAGTAATGTGCTTGTGTTTTTTTGTACAAGTTAAAAGCCGTGCAGCAGCATTTTGGACCAACTGAAGTTGATCAAGTGAAACAACATAAAGTGCACTGCAGTAGTCCAGACAATTCATAATTAAAACATGTAACTCAAAGTGACACAGAGAGAGAAGTGGCTTGACTCTCAACAGTTGTCTCAATTATCACAAATATCACAAATAACTCTTTTATTCAGTTCAGACTATGCCCACTGGCATGCATCTCACACTCAACACATTTCCGCCACAATCTCTGCACCCTCTCCCCTACTCGACTGTCTTCTGTTGTTTCTCCCCCTAGACATGCTCTCTATTCAGGACCCTAACTGTGCCACAGACATCCTCTGCTCTACATTAACCTCTTGCCTTGAGAGACTCTGCCCTCTCACCTCAAAACCGGCACATGCGACTCCACCCTTGCCATGGATCTCTGATGAGGTTCGCCGCCACAGGACCCAGCTTAGAGCAGCTGAAAGGCAGTGGAAGAAATCCAAGTGCCTGGTTCAACTTAAGTATCAATCTCTCCTGACATCCTTCTGTCACTACAGCAAAGACTAGATACTTCCAAGACAAGGTAAACGACTGTAAAGACTCTCGCAATATATTCTCCACTTTTAACCGCCTCCTGAATCCTCCACCACCTCGCCCCACTACTTCTCTCTCATCTGAAGACTCAACAGGAACATTTCCCACTGCTTTCAAACATGCTGTCATTGCTCTCCTGCTCAAAAAACCCACATTAAACCCATCTGTATTGGATAGCTACCGCCCAGTCTCCAACCTTCCTTTTCTTTCCAAAATTCTTGAAAGAGCAGGAAAGGACATTCGACTGAAACCTCCCTCCTGGCAATGATGGATGACCTTTGTGCTGCAAAAGCTGGCCGCAGATCATCTGTCCTCATCCTACTTGATCTATCTGTTGCCTTTGACACAGTTAATCACAAAATTCTTCTCACCACACTCTCAGATTTAGGAATTACAGGAACCATACTAAATTGGTTCACCTCTTATCTTCAAGGCGGTCTTTCAAGGTATCATGGGGAGGTGAGACATATGTCCTCTCTAGGGTAACCACAGGGGTCCTCTGCCCCCTTCTATTCTCAATATACACTCGCTCACTTGGTCACATCATCCAATAACATGGCTTCTCTTATCACTCCTACGCTGATGAAACGAAGCTCTATTTGACTTTCTCACCAGAAGATACCACTATTGCGACAAAAATCTCGGCCTGTCTCTCGGACATATTGGCATGGATGTCTGAGCGACACCTCCATCTGAACCTATCCAAAACTGAGATTCTGATCTTTCCGGGCAACAACTCCCCTCAGCAAAACCTCTCAATTCAATTTGGCTCGCTACTGTTAACGCCCACGGCTGTCTGCAAAAAGCTTTGGAGTTTGGATTGATGACAAACTGAGTCTGAACCATCCAGTTCCTGCAGGTTCACTCTCGAAAACATTCGCAAGATTAGGCCTTTTGTCTCGAAACAGGTTACGCAGTTCCTCGTTCCTCTCCTGGCTGGAGCCTCTGCAGTCACCATAAAACCACTCCAGATGGTCCAAAATGTGGCAGCCCAATCAGCCATGTCACGCCTCTTCTCACCTCTATCCAATGGCTCCTGGTAGCTGCTCACATTGAGGTCAAATCCTTGACGCTTGCCTATAGGGCTGTAAATGGAAGTGCACCCTCTTATTTCAATACACTACTAGCTAGCTACACTCCTGCATGCCTTCTCAGATCAGCAAATGAAATGAGACTGAAAATTCCCTTTTCACTATCCCAATCAACTCTATTCTCCTTTGTTGTCCCTGGCTGGTGGAACAACTTGCCCTGATCCATTTGACTAGATGAGACTACTACCACCTTTAAGTAAAGTGAAGTGATTGTCACATGTGATACACAGTAGCATAGCACACGGTGCACACAGTGCTCAGTAGCACCTCAGTGGCCCCTTGGCAGATCGGGATTTGAACTGAAACCTTCTGATTACAGGGCCGCTTCCTTAGCTGTTAGGCCACCACTGCCTTTAAGAAGCAGTTGAAAACCCCTTTTCGCTGCATGTGTCAAGTTTTGACTTAAAGAAGTCAATTTTAACTATCACAACATGACCTCTGTATTTTATCAGCAGCGACGAGATTCTCCTGCCACCAAACTCGACACCCTCCACACCATGGCTGCGCCTACAAATTCTGTCCATATTGGTTATGAACAGAACCGGTGACAAGGGCATCTAGTAGGTCGTTCCTCCCAATCACCCCTCCAGGTCATGCTGTCATTGGCCACGTGAGCGTTGAAGTCCCCCAGGACAATGGAGTCTCCAGTTGGACCACTATCTAGCCCTCTTCCCAGGGACTCCAAAAAGGGTGAGTACTCTGAGCTGCTGCAAACAACAGTCTGGACCCATTTCCCGACACAAAAAGGCGCAGGGAAACTACCCTCTTGTCACCCGGGGTAAACCCTAACAAACAGGCTGAGAGTCTTGGGCTAACAAAAAGCCAACCCCAGCCCTCTGCCTCTCACCCGGACCTTTACCTAAGACCAAATTCAATGGGAGAAAGTGCCCCAGACAACATAGCTCATAGGGCTCTCAAACTCCTCCACCACTATAAGGTGACGGTTCAAGGAGGAGATATAGAAATATTGTTGGCATAGAAATGGAACACAATGCCATATTCCAATGAATTGAACCTAGAGGAGAAAAGTATAAAGAGAAGAGGTCCAAGAATAGAACCTTGAGGCAGTCAACACTTGAGAGGAGATATAGAGAATGTTGTCGGTATAGAAATGGAACACAATGGCATATTCCAACGAATTGAACCTAGAGGAGATAAGTATAAAGAGAAGAGGTCCAAGAATAGAACCTTGAGGCACTCAACACGTGAGGGGCACCGGAGCAGACTCAGTGGCGCTGATACAGACACAAAAAAACTAGGTAAGCTCTAAACTATTTTAGAACACCACCCTGAATGCCCACCCAGTTGTGAAAATGAGACAAAAGGATCTTATTGTCCACTGTGTCAAAAGCAGCTGTCCAAGAGTAGAAAAGCAACACAGTGGCCAGAATATGTGGCTAAAAGAATGTTGTTTTAAACTTTTACAAGTAAAAGTGAAGTGATTGTCATTGTGAAACACTGCACTGCATGGTGCACACAACAAAATGTGTCCTCTGCTTTTAGCCCATAACCCGGGCAGCCTTGACATGTGCCTAGGAAGCAGTGTGGGTGGCCAGGGACGGTGCTTTGCTCAGTAGCACCTCAGTGGCACATTGGCGGACAGGCAACCTTCTGATTACCTTCATGATCATATTTCTGCAGAATTCCTGCCAGGAAAGTCACAGATAAATTCCTTGTTGTACTTGGGAGGTCTGTACATAACAGCGCAGAACACGGGCAAAGCAAAACCCAGGTCAAACAAGTTCATCTCAAAGCTGGAATAGGACGCTGTCAGGGTCGCTATACTTCCTCCATTCTTCTGAAGTCCTGAAATACGTGCAGTCAGAAGGTTAACAAAATGTCCTGGACTCACTGGCAGTAGTCCAGGTTTCTGTTATACATAAAAAATCCAAGCCGTTGGGCATGAAGAAATCCTTCAAAATGAAAATTCTATTGGCTAGCAATCTGGAATTTACAAGAGCCATCCTCTAGCAAGTGGCCGCAGGCTGTGATAATTCACCCTGCAGCCGCTAAAGTAGGGAAAGGATCGGCGCCGGGTCTTCCGCTCCTTGTCCAAGCCGATCAAAGGAACTACACAGGAGCCAACCATAGAACACCACAGGATGAAGCGATTGCCCGAAACAGTGTCTCCAGACAAAGCAACAGGAGAAAGCAGCAAGTGGCCCTTCAGTTTGACCAGCAAGTCACTACATTTCACCCACCAAGGAACTGCCTGAAGAGCTCAGAGACAGAATTGTGGCAAGGCACAGATCAGGTCATGGTTCCAAAAAAACTTCTGCACAGTGGCCTAATCTTTATATGGAAGACGTTTGGGACAACCAGAACCCTTCCTAGAGCTGGCAGTCTGGCTAAATAGGTGAGAGAGGTAAAAAGAACCCAAAGGTCACTGTGGCTGAGTTCCAGAGATGCAGTCGGGAGATGAGAGGAAGTTGTAGAAAGTCAACCATCCCTGCAGCCCTCCACCAGTAGGGGCTTTATGGAAGAGTTGCCAGATGGAACCTCTCCTCAGTGCAAGATACATGAAAGCCCACATGGAGTTTGCTACAAAACACCTGAAGCACTCCAAGATGGTGAGAAAAAAAATTATCTGGTCTGATGAGGTAGTCCTAGGTAGAACTTTTTCTTTGTTAATAAATCTGAAGCAATTCTGTGTTTTTCTGTCAAAATGGGGTGCTGTCAAAATGGGGTGGAGATTAATGAGGGAAAATGAACTTAAAGGATTTTAGAAAATGGCTGCAATATAACAATGTAGTAGGTGATGAGGATGGGTGGTGGGAGACAGGCTTTCCTTAGCCATTACAGGATTTAAAGATGCTGCTGGGTTTTCTTGGCTGTTGAGCTGGTGTTGAGAGCCCATGAGAGGTCCTCCCCCTAGATGAACACCGAGGAACTTTGTGTTCTTGACTATCTCAAAACAAGATCCGTGGAGATCAGCGGAGAGTGGTTTCTCCGTTCTCTTCTGAAGTCAACAATCATCTCTTACATTTTGTCCATGTTCAGAAACAGACTGCTGACGTTACACTAGTCCATCAGTCATTGCACCTCCTCTATGTATGGTGACTCGTCGTTCTTGCTGATGAGACCCACCATGTTTGTGTCATGGCGGACTCAGCACAGCGGACTCAGCACAGCTAACCAACATTAAAACAGCCCAAAGATAGGGATTGTCCAGCGGTAATAAAACAAACACACGCAAAAGTTAACCAAAAGGGCACATAAAGATAACAAGTTAACACAGGCTAACAACAAAGAGTCTAACACACAAAGCAACAAGACACACGAATGAGATCTCCAACGGAGCACCTTGCAGCGCTCCTTGCAGATCTCTGTGGACCAAAAAGAGTAAAGGCCTAGGGGACCTCCCGAACACAATCACATGGAAAAAGTACTATAGACTAGAAATTTGTGTTTGCTGACTGGCAATGCCAGACATATGGTAATTATCATATCTGTACCATAATTTTACCCTTCGTATGATGTATGATCAATAATTCCACAATAATTTTACCCCTTAAATTTATGGCTAAGTTATATCATTAGCATGACAATGTACATATCTCTGTTTTCATCTGGCAGTTTATTTGCAGTTGTTTTACATGACTTTACAGCCAGTCAATGCACTATGTAACACATGGTGATGAACAAAGTAAACAATGATGAGCAGAGTTGCAGTTATGAAAGACGCAAAGAGTAAGCATATGTAGCACAGCAGATTATGTGTATAGGTGGAATTATATGTATGCTGTATTTTTGTTTATGGGTTGGGAGTGCTTGTATTTTGTTTTATTTACTTCTTTACATTTTATTAAGACGACTGAGTTTACAGTGTTAAACTTGTATCTGTTTTATTAGGAATTACCTGTAGGGGGAGTATGTTTAGAGTGAGTAGATAATTGTCACGGGAAGTCTTGCTGTCAGGATTGCCTGCAGCTGGGCTCCACACCTGACTCCAATCCTGACACCCATAAATGCCGGATGTTTCCGCCCCTTCTTGATCTCCGGCATTTTCGTGAACTTGACATTGTAACCGTGTGTTAGTTTTTTCAGTTCTGGCAATCGCCACACGCCTGCGGGTTTGTTTACGTTTATTCCCTTTTATTTCCCGTTTTGGCCACCGCGCCATTGTTTATTTGTATTTGTTTGTTTATTTAATAATAATAAAACCCTTCCCAGCATGTCAGACCTCTGCGCTTCCTTCCCCCGTAAGCCCGAAGACGTGACACTTGCGGGAGTAGAGAACGGGGATTTCCGGCGAGTAGAGACATGGCGAACAGAGAAAATCTCCGTCTGAATTATATGTTTATTTTTTCAGATGAGGAAATGTAGCACAATGCTGTTAGTGGGTTTGGTTATCTATTTGTATACCTGTGTGTGAATATTAGTGAACGAGATTGTTCACTGTTGTAATGAACTTTAAGAAGGAACAAGCGTGCAAGTTCTCTGTAGAGTGTAGTTCTGATGTTATGTTTTAATTATAGGTAGATAATCTTTTCTCCTTATGGTGTTTTCTGTTTTGTGAATGTAACATGCGGGAGTAGAGAACAGTGAGTTCCGGCGAGTAGAGACATGGCAAACAGAGAAAATCTCTGTCTGAATTATATGTGTATGTGTTTTCTTTGGGAGTGCTACATATTTTGGCGAGCCAGCCAGGAGGTTAAAAGGAGGAGCTGAAAGGAGGACATAGACCAACCAGCTTCAACAAAACAGACATACCTAGAAAAGAACATAAATAAAGACAAGGAGAAAGATATGGAGCAACTGCAGGACGAAGTAAGCAGAAAACTTTTAATGCTTGGGAAATCTGAGCTCATTCTGGTGTCCCAGCGTATAAAATGTACAGAGAAAACAGAGAGAGGGTTCCAGAGTCTTGGAAGGCGACCCCAATAAGACTAGCAGAGAATACACTTGACTGCATAGAAAATTAAGAATATCCTGAGTTGTTTATCCAATAACGGCAGGATCTCCTGCATTCATAAATGCAGTAATGACTGACAATGCAGAGCTAGATTCTCAACAGGAAGAACAGACTGAGCTTGAACAGTTGAAAACTAAATATGCTCAACTTCAAAAAGAGCAAGAAGAAGCCTGTAGGTTGCTGGAGAGTGAGATGGAGAAATCGGGGAAGAGGATTACTGGTGGGAAGATCCAGGGCAAGGACCAAGCAGCTACAACAGCGGCATCAAAGATTATCTCCCTGAGAAGGGAATTCCAGATAGCGGGACAGATTGGAGAGGCCGGACAAAAGGAAAAGCTGTCATATACAAGTTTGATCAACCAGATGCAGTCTGGACAGAGAAAGGGTCACTCAGATGCTGAGATCATAGAAGCAGTGATTTGAGCAGTGAGTCCAGGACTTCATTTGAGGGACTTATTAGAGATCATGCGAGCCCTCACTCTGTCCACCCTAAAGACAATATTGCATTCCCACTATAAGGTTGGCTCTTCATTAGACCTGCTAAATAAACTGATGACCCTGTCACAAGATCCAAAAGAATCAGTACAGAGTTTCTTGTTTAGAGCTAGCTATAGAGATCAAGGAAAAACTGCAACAGAATGATAGTGAGAAATTGAGCCCGAATCGGATACAGAGACGTTTCTTACGCTCCTTAGAGACTGGACTGATAAACGATTCTGTTAAATTCCAGCTTAAGTACTACCTTACTGATCCAGCAGTGACTGATGAAATGCTGATAGAACGGGTCAACAAGGCTGAACACCTGGAATAAGAAAGACAACAAAAGTTGAAAAAAAAGTACTGCCAAAACCTCCCTGAATCAGTGAGCTTCAAACTAATCTGGGCTCAGACGTACCACAATCGCAGGCTGGCGGAGTTCCAGAAGTTAAAAGGGTGGTAGTTTACATGATGGGAAAAAGTTAGCCCAGGAAGGACATCTTCCGACTGGAGTGGAAACAGGGAAACAACTAGGGGCTACTGAGGCAGGACCAGCAGTAGCTCCACAGCAAAGGTCCCTGTGCTGTAATACTCAGCAATCATCTGGAAGCCGAAGCATAACAACAAGCCCCATAATTGTTCTCACGTGGCCTCCTACACCTCCACTAGTTTAGTGGTTGTTCCATGTGACATTCTGAACTTGCCTGAAGGCGTGGCTGTAGTAGAAGAACTGATTACAGTGATAAATGAAAAATCCAGGCTTTTGTTCCTATTCCAATCATTAATACTAACAAGCATAACATCCTATTTAACCCAAGAACTGTTCTAGGTCACCTGCAAATGATAAAAATAGCCTATCCAGTAAAAATAAAGCAGGATGATCTGGAAGGAGGAGAAAAGGCAGATGATTCACAGTTCCAGGCCAGTTATTTGGAGGTCAAAGTGGACAAGCAAACCAGTTCAGTGGGATCCTCCAGTCAGCCTGGACCACTTGACAGCACAACAGCAACAGATCATCAGACAGGCATTACGAGAAGAGTGTCATGTATTTGCATTTGATGGTGATAATGTGGGGAGTATTCCTTCTCTGAAATTACATATCACTCTTCATGATAAAACCGCGGTAAAGAAAACATATATGTCTGTCCCTAAACCTTTGCACAAAGAAATTAAAGAGTAGATTCAAGATATGCTGTGCCGTGGCTAGATTGTCCAATCAAGATCATCATACGCTTCCCCCATTGTTTGCGTCAGGCAGAAAGACAGGAGCCTGAGATTGTCCTGATCTGGATGATAACCAGGTGTTTTTAAAGAAAAGATCCCAACCACAGTTGGAAATCTGAGAGAGATGCTTGGATTCCTCTCCTACTATTACACGTACATTCCAAATTTCTCCAGGCTTGCTTCACCCCTTTACCTGTCCACAGTAGAAAAATCCCCATCAGAAGGGGGACACAGGAGGAAGAGGTTTGTAAACACAAGGAAAAGGTTAATTTACCACAAAACATTACCATTATGTGGTCACAAAATCATCAAGAGGCAATCAATATTCTGTGTATGGGAGGAAACACTACTTCCCAGTTTGAGATTTCACCCATCCAGGTAAAGTGAGTTAGTGGTCAGCGAAATGGAGACTGGAGTGTGAAGGAAGATGTAAAACTTGCATTACTTTAATATACACAGTCTCTGATAATATATGTTATTGAAGCATATTTTCTGAGCAACATCAGAATGGAAACTGCGTGCCTACAATTTTTTTTTTCAAAATACAATCATTTTAAGATGTTGGTATGATACTTCAAAATTTAGGATCGGGCAACACTGCTGATCGCTCATTTACTGCATGAGTGCGACCCGACCCAATTACGACAAAAATCAGTGATAGAAATTGAGCTAGTGCTGCGCCTCTCTGATATACTGTCAGATCACTTGGCAATTGTATGTTTTTTTTATTTATTTATTTAGTTTTGCAGCCACGCTTATAAAAGAGGTGCGAGGACCACAGATTACTGACAGATTGAAGGCTTGTTTTATTATTTATTTATTTATTTGGTCTGCAGTAGAACATTTGAGACCATTTGCTTTTAAGCAACCATATTTGTAATGACATTATTTTGAATTAGGAAATGTACATTCCTGCTGGCTGAACTCCAGCGATTCCCTCAGAGACTTTAATTCTTAGTGTATAGTCATTTCCAAAAGTTTTGATAAATACTGGTTTTCACAAAGTTTACTGCTTCTGTTTTTACTATGGCAATTTGCATATATTCCACAATCAGTGTTGGGGAGTAACAGAATACATGTATCGGCGTTACGTATTTAGAATACAAAATATGAGTAACTGTATGTCACGACTACGGACTTACGAGGGAAGGAAGGGCAGAGGTCTGACATGCTGGGAAGGGGGTTTTATTATACAATAAACAAAGAAATACAAATAAACAATGGCGCAGTGGCCGAAAACGATTTAACTTAAATAAAGAAAAACTAAAACTAACCCGTAGGCGTGTGGCGATTGCCAGAACTCAAATTACAAACACTGTTATCAACTGAAGTTCACGAAAATGCCGGAGACCCAGAAGGGGCGGAAACTTCTGGCATTTATGGGGTGTCAGGATTAAAGTCAGGTGTGGAGCCCAGCTGCAGGCAATCCTGACAGAGCCCCCCCTCCAAGGGCTACGTCCTCGGAGCCCAAGCAGTACCATCAGTGGAGGCGGTGGGGCGGACGGTGGCAACCACAGGGCTCCTGCCCTGCTGTATCCTCCCCTTGGAGGACCCGGTCCCTCGGGCTGGCTCCCCGGCGTGGTCAGGCGTGGCGGCCCCGGTCCCTCGGCCTGGCTCCTCGGCGTGGTCAGGCGTGGCGGCCCCGGTCCCTCGGCCTGGCTCCTCGGCGTGGTCAGGCGTGGCGGCCCCGGTCCCTCGGCCTGGCTCCCCGGCGTGGTCCCGCTTGGCGGCCCCGGACCCTCGGCCTGGCTCCCCGGCGTGGTCCCGCTTGGCGGCCCCGGACCCTCGGCCTGGCTCCCCGGCGTGGTCCCGCTTGGCGGCCCCGGACCCTCTGCCTGGCTCCCCGGCGTGGTCCCGCATAGTGGCCCCGGACCCTCGGCCTGGCTCCCCGGCGTGGTCCTGCATGGCAGCCCCGGACCCTCGGCCTGGCTCCCCGGCGTGGTCCCGCATGGCGGCCCCGGACCCTCGTACCTGCACACAATAATCAGGGCCGATCCATCTGGGTACGTGTGGGCCCTGTCTCCACACGTCTCCTCTGACACGTCTTGTGTCACCCCCTGCACCGCGCAGGGAGATTGTCCCAGAACCTCCGGCGACTGTTCCAGGCACCCCAGGCTGGTGCCTTCTGGGACTATGCAGCCCCTCTCGCTGCCCGGCCCTGGTGCCAAGGGGGGGGCATTGCCAGACCATCCGGCTAGCCCCTTCTGCGTCCGTTTGGACAAGCAGACCCTCTTCCTGCCTGTCCCAGCTGGGTCCTCATGCCTACCCGGGGGCTCTATGGCGCTCCACCCCTCTGGAGGCGGACACAGACCCATGCCTGGCCCACCCTCCTCACTGGCTACCGGAGGACCCAGCTCCATCGCTTCCCCACCTACCCTCCCCTCAGGAGGAGTCCCCAACCCGAACTGCACCCCCCCAAAAAATTCTTTGGGGGAGCACCCCCCCCGGCTGGACTTAGGGGTACCTTGGGGCTCGTCCACCTTGCCTTGGACCGGTGCAGTCAGGTTGGGAACTCCATCCCTGGGGTTCGGCTCTGCTGCTGGGTCACCATCTGGTGGACACAAAGAGGGGAAGTGGGGGCGACATACGGACACATATACCACGCACACACACACACAGACAGAGACAGACAGAAGAGAGGGTCGTCTGGCTCCCTCTCTGGGCTCTGCGGGACCTCCTCAGGGGGCACAGCCAGGATCTCGGGAGGTGCGACCTTCTCGTCGCCCACCAGTGCTGGGTCTTCTTGCCCCGGATCCTGACTGGCACTGGATGTGGTGGAGGGGCAGAGTTCGATCCCTGGCTCAGGCTCTAGCCGATCAAACTCCGCCCTCAGTCTCTGCTGGAAGTCCCGAAAACTCCTGTCTGTCTCTCCCTGCTGCCAGAGGGCTGCGCTCCAGCCCCATGCTGACCCAAGCAGACACGCGAGGATGGTGGTGGTCTTATAAGTGTCTGCTGCCCCACTGAAGGGTCCCGGGACAATTGGGCTGTCCCACACGGGGCTGGGCTCGTGGGTGGAGATGGTGGTAGGTGTGTGGTGTGGAGGGGGGTGGACGTCTTCTCCAGCAGGTGTGGGCGCTGGTGCTGCGCTGCCATTTCGCTGGGGAACGTCCGGGCAGAGGGAAGGCGGGTCGGCGACTGGAGCAGGAATGGAGGATTCCCTGCAAGGCAGTCCCGGCAGCGCAGTTGCTGGCTGGCGACCTCCCGTCGCCCTCTTCCACCAGCTTTCCTCACACTGCTGGGAGGGACGTGGGTCTCCACGGACGTCGTGACGATCCTGGATGGGCGCGATGGGCGGAGCCATCCCGGCACCGACTGCCCAAACGGCGTCATCCTGGTCGTCGTCCGTGTCCACCTCGTACCCCCGGAAGTCACATGGGTCATCACGGACGCCGCGATGATCTCGGACGCGCACGCTGGGCGGAGCCATCCCGGCAACGACCGCCCACCGAAAATCCACGTCATCATCGCTTTCGTCATCCGTGTCCTCCCACCGGTGACTCCAAGGGTCGTCCACCCTGCGGACATCCTGGACCCATGGCGCGATAAGCTCCCATGGGCAGTACTCTGGCCATTCGGGCTGGAGGCTGCCCACCTCCTCGCTGGGGGAATGCCGCCGTTGTTGCCGCTTCTCACCCCCCTGGAAGTGACGTGGGTCCCCACGGACCTTGCGACGATCGCAGACTGGCGCGATGGGCGGAGCCCAACTCTCGTCTCCCGTGCTCTCGTCGTCGTCCGTGTCGTCCCAGTCCACGGGGAGCCTTGCCAGCAGAGCGCAGAGTTCTTGGCTCGACATGGCGAAGATCGTAGGGGTCGCATCTTCTGCGCTCGCTGCCCACGTCACTTCCTCGCTGCTGCCGACGCCAACGTCCTCGCTCCGCCCATTCTGTCACGACTACGGACTTACGGGGGAAGGAAGCGCAGAGGTCTGACATGCTGGGAAGGGGTTTTTATTAATAAACAAACAATAAACTCAAAGAAACAATGGCGCGGTGGCCGAAAACTATTTAACTTAAATAAAGAACTGAAACTAACCCGTAGGCGTGTGGCGATTGCCAGAACTTAAAACACATTAAACTAAACCAGGTCAAGTTCGTGCAGAGAGTTCACGAAAATGCCAGAGACCCAGAAGGGGCGGAAACTTCCGGCATTTATGGGGCGTCAGGATTGGAGTCAGGTGTGGAGCCCAGCTGCAGGCAATCCTGACACTGTATTTCGTTACAGTTACCGTTTAAATGAGTGATAATCAGAATACAGTTACTTTTTAAAAATAAATGCCAGTCTTTTCCTGTTTCATATGTTAGGCTATCCCCTCTCTATCTCCTCCCTAATTTTGGTAATTCCACGCTGCATGGACCACGCATTACACAGGTGTTCTTTCGAAACATGTTTCCTATCGAGTTGTGCTACCTAGCGGATCTGCGCATGCGCAGTCCCTCAAGTTTGCGCTCTGTTTCAGTGCCCATAAATCCATGCTACTCCTGATATTGTAAATAAATATGATTTAATTCACTATTACACCATGATCTTTAAACTCCTACAGTGCACATGGACTGAGTGTGTGTAAGATGACACACCAATTGACCGCTTTCCGCCGTGAGGAAGGTGCGGTCCTAAAAAAGAGGGTCATTTTTCTTGTGCAATATGTTGGTGACCATAACAGTAAATAGTTTTCAATGGCATATTTTATGTATCTCTTCCACTTTTCAGCTTTATATATAAAGAAACAGTTACAAACTACAATGTTTTTCTGTAACATTGGTACAATTTTTGCATACAATAGTTACATACAATAGTAAATGCAATAGTAATCTACTGGTATTGATAAATTATAAACTGTTCACTCTTGTAGCCTCTATTGTGCCATGCTTCCTTTATGCCAAGTAACATCAGATGCGTGTTAAATATGCGTGCATCTTTATTTAAACCTCTTTGACATGAAAACATTTCCTCAGCATTTCAGCCCTGCCACAAAAGGACCTGGTGAAATATGTGCACATGTGAGAGTGTTGATGAAACAAAGGCTGGAGATCATTCTGTCACGCTGATTGAGCTAGAATAACATAGCACCTAATCAACCATTTATCAGATCCTCAAAAACTTCAAGGAGAGAGGTTTAAGTGATGTGAAGCAGGCTTCAGGGTGCCCAATAAAGTCCAGCAAGAGCAAGGACGTTTCCTAAAGATGATTGAGCTGCGGGATCGGGATGCCACCAGTGTAGGGTTACCACTTATACTACATAAGGGACGCATACTGCAGCGGGGGCCACATCCCTTGGGGGCTAATACCACAATGATCACAGGCCCAATGGCATGCCAGTGGTGGTAAATCGCAACTTAAAATATTTCCACACGATGCCATCTCCTCCTTACTGGGGGTCCCTGACTGTTACCATGACCTTGCCGCGGTCTTTGACAAGGACAAGGCAGCGGAGCTGCCCCCCATAGGCCTTATGACCTGGCGATTGACCTGCTCCCCGGCTGTACTCGCTCTCGCTTCCGGAGCGATAGGCGATGGACGAGTACATCCTTGGCTAGCAGCATAATCCGTACTTCCACCTCTCCAGCCGCCGCCCCGTTCTTTTTTGTGGATAAGAAGGACGGGGGACTGCGGCCGTGCATTGATTACCGGAAGCTGAACACGATAACCAAGAAGAACTTGTACCCCCTCCCACTTCTGAACACCGCCTTTGAACTCCTTGCAGGGGCAACCGTCTTTACCAAGCTGGACCACCGAAATGCATACCACCTCGTTCGGATCCGGGAAGGGGGCAAGTGGAAGACTGGTTTTATAATGCCATCCGGACACTATGAGTATTTGGTAATGCCCTTTGGCCTCTCGAATAGCCCAGCCGCCTTAAAGGCGCTCGTCAATGACGTCCTCAGAGACATGTTGGACCAATTTGTGTTCGTCTACCTAGATGACATTCTAATCTACTCACCCAACCTCTCGACCCACATCTCCCACATCAGAAAGGTCCTCCAGCGCCTTCTACAAAACCGTTTCTTTGTTAAATTGGGAAAGAGTACTTGCCACACAGCTGAAATCTCCTTCCTGGGGTTCCACATCAGCCCCCAATGAATTGCCATGAATCCCATCAAGACAACCACAGTCATGGACTGGCCTGTACCCACCACCATTCGTCAGCTACAGAAGTTCCTCGGATTCACCAACTTTTATCGTCGCTTCATCCGCAACTTCAGCAAGGTGGCACAACCAATGACGTCCTTCCTTAAAGACCTAGTGGGTAACACACTCGCCTGTGAACCAGAAGACCCAGGTTCAAATACCACTTACTACCATTGTGTCCCTGAGC